>NW_012267300.1:4704934-4725960 GCF_000151885.1 Dipodomys ordii
GAAGGAAGGAAGGAAGGAAGGAAGGAAGGAAGGAAGGAAGGAAGGAAGGAAGGGAAAGGAGAGGAGAGGAGACAAGACCAGGGCCACAGTTCAAAGTGAGCAGTTCTCTAGGTGTCTTGGGCATAGAAGTATACATGCTAGTCTGAGGGTATATTCATAGTCTTCAGGAAGTGTAAACTGATTTCAGATCATTTCCCTTAATGCATATGGGAATCTTCATTCACAACAGAGGATCAGCTCCTTCACTTCTATAAGAAATTGAAAAACAAAATGAGTGGGCTCATGCCATAACCCCCATGCTGTCCACAGAAGCCGCAGGCCTCTTCTCAGTGTATGCCAGTTTTTACAAAAGACTCCCTATCTTTCCCACTGAATCTCACAGCATGAAATACCTGTCTTCCAGCCACTAGCCTTTTCCTCTGATATGTATGAACACAGAGATCAACAATAATCATTTTTCTCTTTCAGGAGAAATCCAATGGGGTAAAGAAGTCATACCTCACTCTTGGCCCTTCATGGCATATATAAGTTTCTATGATATGAACACCAAAAAAGTCTACAGTTGCAGTGGTTTTCTGGTGCAAGATGACATTGTAATCACGGCCGCTCACTGTTATGGAAGGTGAGGAGAATCATCAGGCTTTCGTTTCCTGAGACTGACCAAATGACTGTAGCTCATCAAGATGTCTCAAGTAGGTGAAGGATGGAAAAAAAAAAGTCAGCTTTTAACTCTCCTAATTGGCCTTAAATGAGCATAGGATACAGGATCGGAGGGTATGGGAGAAGAGATTGAGTGGATGAGGAAACTGGTGGAGACTGCTTTCTGTTCACTGATACACAACAAAAAATAGTCCATGTTAGACCCAAGGCAAGATGCACTTCTGTCCAGGACTTCCTGACTCAGCTGCTGCTCTGCCCTAGGCTGAGCGTTCAACCTCCTGGTCAGAGAATGAATTACAGCTCCTATAACAAGTCTTATCCATCTTCCCTTTACAGCAAAATCAATGTCACCTTGGGTGCTCATGATATCAACAAAAAGGAAGACACGCAGCAGGTTATTCCTGTTCTCAAAGCAGTCCCTCATAAGAGCTATAATTCTCAAACACTGGTCAACAACATCATGCTCTTGAAGGTATGATCTTTCTGCCTTCCGATCTACCCATAGTTTCCTAGGGACCATACAGCTTATTTGGGGATCTCCTTTCCTTTGGGTAATTGATCTTCTGGACCCAGTGCAACAGAATGGGGCTTGGGAGGTATTCCAGAATGGGGAGGTACAGGAATTCGTGGCCCTGTTTTGAGTGTTGATGAGAAAGCCAGGCCTGAATTGTCATCTCTCTTCTCAACAGCTGAAATATAAAGCTCATCTCAACACAGCTGTGAATACCATTGCTCTGCCAAAGAGCCAGGACTGGGTAAAACCTGGGCAAGTGTGCAGTGTGGCCGGCTGGGGAAGACTGGCTAATGGACAGTCTTCGAACACACTGCAGGAAGTGGATCTTGAAGTTCAGAATGAACAGAAATGCGAAAGCATCTTTCAAAACTACAACAATGCCATCCAGCTGTGTGTGGGAAACCCTTATGACAAGAAGTCTACTTCTTTTGTAAGGACACATTTATCTTTTTTTTCCCAAAGATAGTGTGATACCCTATTATCCCTACCCCTCCAACCTACCCCCCAACCATTGCCAATCCAAGGTCTACCTGTGAGGAGTGGAATGATATACCTGGCCTTTGGGGACCTGGCATCTTCCTTTAGCAAATATTTTGGTACAGGTACACAAGGAAACAAAGTGCTCAGGTCTCAGTTGAGCTAGAGAGAAGACTTAACCTTAAGCAAAGGCTCTCAATTTGGGTATATCACCAAGCCTGCTAACCTCTCTCCAAGTCAGGACAAAGAGCAATGGTGTCCACTTACCACTTTCTTTCTGAAAACCCAAGCTCTTAGTAAGGACAGAAAAAGTTAGACAGAAAGTTAATTGGGGTTGGGGGGAAGAGAGAAAGGTGTATATACTGAGGATTTTCATTTTTCTGTTTACAGGGGGATTCCGGGGGACCATTTGTGTGTAACAAGGTACCCCAAGGCATTGCCAGCTATGCCCAAAACACTGGAAAACTTCCTCATGTCTTCACTAGGACCTCAAGTGTTAGGTCTTGGATTGAGGCAACAATAAAGCTCCTTAAGCATCTCTAGAAGACAAGCCCTGTGTTCTGGGCCAGTGTTTGCAGCCTGGGGTCCAGGTACTTTAGTCTTAATAAAGAAATCTCTCCAAGCATGAGCTAGCTTCTCTTTCTTCCTTGAATATATTCTCTTGACAACTTTGACACACCATCTCCCTCTCTGATTTTCTCTTCTCTCCTCCTGATCACTATCTCCAAACACTTCTCAGAAGGTCTCCATGTGTACTGACCCCATGTGATCAGCATGAATAAACTCCACAACTCTCTACTACATGATCCTTTGGTTTTGTGTGTGTGGAGTCTCTAAAAGATGTCTTTCTCTCTTTTCTAAATTTCTCTCCAGAGTCAATAAGTAGAGAAATGGGAGAAAGACCGAAAGACATTGCCTCCCACCATTCTCCAGGAGGCCCAGCTTTCCCTTGCAGCTCTGCTGGGCCCCGATCTAATGGGGTCTCTCCTCCAGACTGCTGTCCAACTTAGTTCTGCCCATGACCTCCCCTTAATCTTTCATGCAGGGTTCTCAGAAGTTGCCAGGATGTATTTCCAACCCCAGATAAGACATGTTAGAATAGTAGCACATATCCTGTGTTCCCAGACCTACAGACATTAATGAACACTTCATAAAGTTCTTTTATTGACAACCTTGAAAAACAGCAGTGAGAGCACATCATTCTCTAGGGGACAAGAATCCGCTTTCCTGGACCTATCTCTATGGTCCTTTTGAAGAATTTTATGCTCCATTCTGGCCATGGTGTAATTCTCTGCCTATGGGGTAAAGGAAGATCCAAAACCAAGGAGTTCCTTTGTACAATCTCTGTTGTTAACATAACAAGGTTCACTCATGCTCAATACAACCTTACCTCCTGAGAAGGGATGGTATCAGGCACATCTACGTGCTAAGTACAGACTTCATGCAGATGGCAGCTTGCTGTCGGGGATGGACTAGCAGACGCCCAACCCACTGTGGGACACTGCATGGTACATGCATTCCCACGCCAAGGACATGACATCAAGAGCTACTTGTGCCTCTAGCCACCCAAGGCTCAGAGAATCCACACAGGGTCCCAAGGGGAGTAGCCTGTTCAAGTACTGGGAGTTGAACATAAAATAGAAATATTGACTCTTTTGTCTTGACTGCTGATATGTCATCCAGACAGAGGAAGCCTGGGAAAGCCAGAGCCACGTGGGCCATACACAGCCATATTGGCAAACATAGCAAGCATTCAGAAGGCCATGTGGTGACATGCATCACCATACAATCAATTTCAACAAACATTTGCCCAGTCTTGATAAGTTGTGGGTGTTGGTCAGTGAACAGATATGGGTAAATGCTGCCAAAAACAAGATTAGAGTCACTGTCATCATTAGATTTGATCTGACTTGATCTGGTTTGATCTGACTACTACAAACCTCTGGAAAAGGGAAAGGTCCCTAAGCAGCCTGTCCTCATGAAAAGCAAATTCTTCAGCTGCACAGAGGAGGTTAAGGGTATTGGGAGAAGCTATGTCTTCGTGTCTTGAAGCTACACAGAGGGAGGTTCCTTAAATGCTAATAAATTATTTTCTTTGTAGTCTGAGTGTAGGTTCTTAGTGACATCTCTACACATCTGCCTGTATGTTGGGAGCCTGCCTAACAGGTCTGCAGATTTGTCTCAAAGTGTATGATAGAAGAATTGGAGCTGTGACTCAAGTGATAGAGTGCCAGACTTGAGCAAAATAATTAAGGGAGAGTGCCCAGGCCCTGAGAGCAAGCCTTAGTACCAGCACCAAAAAAAAAGTATAGTAAAGATAGCACCAGAACTCTAGAGGAACTTTTCACTTATACAGTGAGTAACTCCTGTTGAGAATGTGTCTTTGTTATTCAAAATCCTGTTGGCATTATTCTCTTGAATTCTCCAGAAAATTGGAGGATATATCCTTAACCTTTCATGCAGCTAGAAACATTTAGTTTTGATGAGACAGTGGTCTTCAGAGCTTTTGAGAACAATTTTAAGACTGAGGCAATATTTTAAAGACTTAGAACCTCTAATGCAGTCATAATATTCAACAGGCGTGTATGTGCGTGTGTGTGTGTGTGTGTGTGTGTGTGTGTGTAACTAGGTAAATCCAGGGAATGAGTGGGATTGAGAGAGATGGGGAAATGATGAAAGGGAAGGTATCTATTACATTTTGTGGAAGGCAAGGTAGGAAGATCATGGTCAAGGCTAGCCAAGGCAAAAAGCATGAGAAATAACTATACCAGAAAAGGGCTGGAGGCCTAGTTCAAATGATATAACACCTCTTAGCAAGCAAGCTCAAGGCTTTGAGCTCAAAGTCCAGTTAATGCAGAAAGAAAGAAAAACTCCTAACACTAATAACACTAAATACATAGAGATTTAACCTTGAATTTAGCCAAAATGGACAAGAAACACCAAACATACTTATAGAAAATGTAATAAATATTAATACACATGCATATTACTACTTTGCCATAAATAAAATAAGCATTTATTTGAAAGGTGGTATTTATGTATATTATGTATAATCTACACACTTCTTTAATTATATAACTTATAAAGGTAATCAATAATAGGGCTATTCCCTGTGCCATGTAATTACATGACTAATGAATTATAAGACTAAACTATAATCATGCATGGTAAAAGTATTATAATTTTTACATCTTTCAGTTATATTGAAATTTCTAATCTTTTTATGGAAACTAGGGTTTTTCTGAATTTCTTATGTTACATGACTATTTTATATATTATATTACTATTTATAAACTTATATATTTATACTTATATATTTATATTATATTACTATTCTCCTGAATACATGTAATTCCTAAAAATATTTAAATACAAAAAGACCAAGTAGATATCACTTGCACCATTAATGACTATCATATTATCTCTAGTAAACTACTATTACTAGTTTGTTACCTTTGTAATGATAGTTGAAAAAAGACTCTCCAGAAAATGCTTCTTTTCTTTTAGCTATCAGTAAAAACAATCAATTATAGTCAAACTTCATATCGTTTAGGTTTGAAGCTCTGTTCTCAATAAACCCACAAACACTAATTCCTCATATTCTAAATATCCTCTCACAAAAGTATCTGAGTATACAGTACTTGAGATTATATTTCTGAGCAACTAAAAGTTGTTTGACACAGAAGCTTTAGTTTCCATCTCCCCAAAATTCCCATGCACAGGGTTTCTGCAGGATAATCCAAATAGATGAGGTCACTTGGGTGCTATTATGTTCCTAAGCATTCAAATTCTGGAACTACCTAGAGGATTAGAGAAGAAATGAATCAATGTGGCCACTTCAAGCCATTAGTAACACTCTACTTTGTTTAAAATATCTACTATGGATCCTAATGTTTACTGAAATAAATATATTCACTGCTTAAGCAATTTTTTAACTGGTCCTAGGGCTTGAACTCAGGGCCTGAGTGCCGTCCCTGAGTTTCTTTGCACCACTTTCAGTTTTCTGGTGGTTAATTGGAGATAAGAGTTTCACAGACTTTCCTGCTCTGGCTGGCTTTGAAGCACAATCCTCAAATCTCAGCTGCCTGAGTAGCTAGGATTATAGGCATGAGCCATAAATACCCAGTGAAGAAAAGTTTTTTAAAGGCACTGAAAGACACAAAATATCTCCATGAAACTGGAATGCCAAGGAAGCAAGCCATTTGGTAAGTTCACCACAAGGGCAGACTTGGACCCTGGCCTCCAATTCCTGACCGGTACTTCTCCAGTCCAATGACCTTCCTTATACTCTTACTCTAGCCACGTGGCTATGGAGCCTGCTGCTCTCAAATACATCTGTATAGAATGCCCAGTGTGACAGTGACTGACCAATTCCTTTTTGCTGGTCTGACAAAATGCTTCTGTAGGGACCTAGCCATTTATATATCTCACCAAAGTGGTGTTATTTGAAGAATTTCCTTATGGTAAATGTGACTTTACAAGTGAATGAACTTCCCTGAGAGTCCATTCTTCAGGTCTATACTAAAGAATCCCCCAAAGAGTCATAAAATGATACAATATGCATTAAGTCCATAGAAGATACAAGATACAAAAATATAATATAAAAATATAATATTTTTGGGTCCTTTCAGGTCTTTTGGGTCCTTTCAGGTCTTTTGTGCTAGCTCTGGAACCACAGTGAAAATTTGCACCAGGCATCCTGACAATCATTGTTAGGAGCACTGTTATACTCTCCTCTCCTCCAAACCAAACACCTCCAGTTCTTCATCAGTTCTTTCCATGTGCTTGTGACTCCACCCGTCTTCCAGGATACTCTCTTGTGTGAATTCACTATACAGCCTGAAGCAGAACATCCTAGACACAAGCCACAAGCTAAACTAACCTGCCAGGTGTTAACAAAAGATTTTTTTAAAGACTAGTGGAAGAAGATCCTGTCCTCCACCCTAGTGAGAAGTGCAGTAGATGCTCACAGATGTGACTTCTTGGCTTACTGACAAACCTATTTCCATTGCATACACTCAACCTCAGAATAGTGAGTTTTGTACAGACCACATGAGAAACACCTCAGTGCAACCTTCTGTAAACTGGGCTGTTCATTCTTTGGACAGAGGGCAGAGGGCTTCATAAGGCTTCAACCTTTTTCAGACAACTCTAAGGACAACACATGGAAAAGAAATTTGTTTTCCATCACCCTTCGTTATCTTGCAAAAATATCCAATAGTATAGGATCCAGGTCTTCCTGTTGTATATGAAAGCACTCAGGAGAATGCTGAGAGAGTTCCTTTCTGATGGACTCATAGAAGGATGAAGTCAGTCAGGTTTGGAAGTTATCACCTTGGCTATCCCCAGCTCTCCTTGTCTTGTCCACTTTCCTTCCAGTTTTTATGCCTTGCCACCGTCCTAAGTGTTTTCCTGCTATTGACTAGTGTCTAGTTGATAAATAATGTAATAGCCATGTGTGAAATACAATGCAACATCATACTTAAGACTCCTGCATGTGTGTAACAATCTCTTCAAATTGCAAGGAGATAATATAGAATAGTCTTTGCAGGGCTGGGGTAGGAGACAATGGATAGATAGTGTCACATGGATTGGAGTTTCAATTGAATCATAAGACTCCAATGCATAGAAATTATCTGGAAGGGGCTGGGAAGGTGGCTCAGTGGTAGAGCACTTGCCTTGCATACAGGAGGCCCTGGGTTCGATTCCTCAGCACCACATAAGCAAAAAGAAAAAAGCCGGAAGTGGTGCTGTGGCTCAAGTGGTAGAGCGCTAGCCTTGAGCTGAAGAGCTGAGGAACAGTGCCCAGAGTACAGGCCCCACGACCAGACCCCCCCAAAAAAAAAAGAAAAGAAATTGTCTGGAAAACATAAGCAGCAGCTGCCCTTGCACATGAAAGATATTGCTGCAACTCCCTCAGAGATTCACTTTTCTAGACGCAAGGGAAGAGGCCATAGATCTGGCTGGTGGCTGGCCTCTGACTGAGGCCACCTCATCAGTGGACTAGATTTCTTGCCTGGGAATATTTTATTGATACAGTAGCTGTGGTGAGAGATATTCAGAGTCACCATCTAAAGATAGGGCTGGGCAGGAGAGGAAAGAATGAGTGCAGGCACTGGGAAGATGGCATAGGGCACCTGGCCAGTCTCCTGCGTTTCTCCTCCTTAGGGTTCACTGGGATTCAGGGATGAACACAAGTGAATTTTCCATCAGATCTGAGAAGTGCTTACCCACTTTCTCTTTAAACCTTTTTTACTTGTCATTTATGTCCTCACCTTCCTAGATGGATATTGCATATGGTAACTGTCTCACATGTATCTAAACCTGTTTCTTTTCCTTTCTTCTTTCTGGTCACAGTATCCTGGGGCAATTACACATTTAACAGAGAAAACATCATAAGAGCAACTAAACTCCCTCCCTACACAGGGGCTGAGCTCAGACACAGGCTTTCTGCCCTTAGTTATAGCAGAAGAGTCATGAACTGTTCAGTGTGGTCCCCAGAAACAAGGACCAGAGGGGAGCGAAAAGTAGCTCACAAGGCCTACTGCCTGCCAATATCCATGGGTCCTCAGAAACCCGGGGAGACTGGGGGGGCCTGAGGCATATGTGAGATAGACTGTACTAAAAAAAATGTCCCAATAACTCAAAGGACAACTATCTACCACAAAAATGTGATATCGCCATCAAGGATACAAGCAATCGGCTGCAGAAATTATGAAATTGCTCATGATTCCATGTGACAGGATGCACTTAAGTTATAAGCAACTGCTTTGTGATGACATCAAAATCTATCATCTTTGATTTTTATGCTTAAATTTTTTCATAAATTTCATTTTAACATACGTGGTAACCTAACATGTCAATCTAGAGTTAGTTAATTAGTCATCCCAAGATGGTAAAATGTTGTGATTATATTTTGCACATACAGAACAAGGACATTCAGAAAATTAATAAATGTTACAAGTAAATAATATAACCTATAGAGAAAACACAGACTTGGGCAAAAAATGACTCGTTCGATACATAGGAAATTCAGTGTAACTGCTGGGCACTAGTGGTTCATGCCTGTAATCTCAGCTACTTAGAAGGCTGAGATCTGAGGATCGTGGTTCAGAGCCTGCTACAGCAGAAAAGTCCATAGGACTCTTATTTCCAACTAATAACCAAAAAAGCTGGAAGTGGAACTGTGGCTCAAGTAGTAGAACTATACTTTTGAGCAAAAAGGCGCAGGGACAACACTCAGGCCCTGAGTTCAAGACCCAGGACTGGCACACAAAAAAATTCAATATGTGTTAGTGCAACTTGCTATAAGATTCTAGAATTCTTCTTGTATCTGTATTAATTATTTTTTGTCGCTCATGGGGCTTGAACTCTGGGCTTGGGTGCTGTTCCTCAGCTCTTCAGCCAAGGGCAAGCACTCTACCGCTTGAGCCACAGCACCACTTCTGGTTTCCTGGTGATTTATTGGAAATGAGTCTCACTGCTGGGCGCCGGTGGGTCACATCTGTAATCCTAGATACTCCATGAGACTCTTATCACCAATAAACCACTAGAAAAACGGAAGTGGCACTGTGGCTCAAGTGGTAGAGTACTTGCCTTGAGCTGAAGAGCACAGGGACAGTGCCCAGGCCCAGAGTTCAAGCCCCATGACTGACCAAAAAAAAAGAATCTCACAAACTTTTCTGCTCTGGCTGGCTTTGAAGCCAGATCCTCAGATCTCAGCCTTCTGAGTAGCCAGGATTACAGGAGTGAGCCACTGGTGTCCGGCTATATTAAATTATTTTTAACCCAAGAAAATTAGTATCAACTTTCAGGCTGACTATATTCAAAACAGCAACATATTTAAATTTTAAGTTCAAACTAACATTTGTGAAGCCCCTGCATACAGGGAACCAACAGAGAAACTCAGGGTGGTCCTTCTCAGGTGTGGAAACCCAGAAATGGAAGAGCTTTGCCTACATCATGCTCATCAGAATGGTGGAGGAAATTCCAGCCAAGTGGCAAATCTTTGTATTGCCTCTCTCCTCCTTTAATCTTTTGCTATCAGTGACTTTCATACTCAGAATGTTCCAAACCTTTGAAATGTCAAGAGCTAAGAACATCAGAGTTATCAAACTGAACAGATACCACACAGTGCACACAAGTTCATTTGGCTGTCAAATCCTGCTCTGAAGCTCATCTATTCTGGCATTTCTTTATCTATAGTACCCTTCACCACCTCATCCACTGTCTCTACTCTTTATCTGATTCCCAACAGTTTACAGTTGCTCAACACATCCAGAAGTTGATTATGGATCAGGCTTTTCTGTAGTGTATTAGACAAGATAAGTGTTATGCACATTTTCAAAGTATTTTCATTATTGTTAAGTCAAAGGATTTGCCATCCAACAAAGCAGTTTATGAAAACCATGCATACTTATCTGTCACCTCCTTTGACTTTCTCACCCACCCCTCCCAACCTACACCTTCTTTCACCATTTTTTTAATTTTCATTTTTTATTCTTATTATAAAGGTGATGTATGGAGTGGTTTCAGTTATGTAAGTCAAGTAATGACTTTTTGAACAGTGTCACCCCTTCCCTCACTCTCTCCATTGGTTTCCCTCCCACACTTCCTTAATTTTTAAGATATATATTGAATTTTTGTCATTCAACAAAGTAGTTTCTTTATACAATGCAGCTTGATCTGTGTCATCCCTTCAACATTTTCGTCCTTCTTCAACCCACTCTTTCCCTTGTTTTCCTTATTTTGTGGTAATACAATCAATCATTGACTGAATTCTTCTTCCCCCATCCCTTCAATGATCTACCTCTGTTCCCTTGGCTCTACCTCCCACTCCTCTTGCTTTAGAAAAATAAAATCTGAGCTGGGGAGGTGGCTCAGTGGTAGAGTGCTTGCCTGGCATACATGAGGCCCTGGGTTCGATTCCTCAGCACCACATAAGCAGAAAAAGCCGGAAGTGGCACTGTGGCTCAAGTGGTAGAGCACTAGCCTTGGGCTGAAGAGCTGAGGGACAGTGCCCAGGCCCAGAGTTCAGGCCCCACAACCAACAAGAAAGGAAGAAAGAAAGAGAGAGAGAGAGAGAGAGAGGGAGGGAGGGAGGGAGGGAAAGAAGAAAGAAAGAAAGAAAGAAAGAAGGAAGGAAGGAAGGAAGGAAGAAAGAAAGAAAGAAAGAAAATCTTAGGCTCTGGGCTCTTGAAACATTGTGGTCATACTCACTAGCAACTGCCTAACAGTGTGTTTCTTACAACATGCTCACCACTCAGACTTTTCTGTGGGAAGAGAAGAGATACGGTGAAAGCCCTAGATAAAAATGACAGAGTCAGGTTGAAAGTAGTGGTCACCGACCTTGACCTTCCTTAATTCACATCAGGGTTAAAAAGTGTGGGGGAGTTAACAAGGGCTAGTCTGCACCTGGTCAGACTTCTGAAGAAGATGGTCCCTCTCCTGTTCTTCCTGCTGGCTCTCTTCCCCTTCAGCACTGAAGCAGGTAAGTGAGCATCCCCGGCCTCAGAGAGGCCTGGTCTGAGGCAGCACTGACTTTTCTTCAGTGCTGAGTCAGGCTATCCTTATGATCCAACTTTGGCTTTCTCTCTCCCCAAGTGTACTGAACCCCAACTCTATCACTGGATAGTGCACAGAAATGCAGAGAATGACTTTTTCAAAAGCACCCAGTAGGTGTCTCTGTAACCTTAAAAGTTGACTCATTATTAGAATAGCCAGAAGCCACTGGTGAAAATAGCGTTAATCCCCACTTGGGGACATCTACATCCCAAGAGCTCTCCTCTGACTAATACATGACATGCTAACTTCTACTCAGCTTTCACACACACACACACACCTTCTCCCAATCTGCTTAGCCACTCTGCTCTGCCAGACCCATACCCATACCCAGAACCACACTGAGATCAGTGTGGCCTCATCTCTGCTCCACAGCAGATCAAAGCATCCTGATGGGCTGAGCTCCCACCCAGACCCCAGCTCGTTTCCCCATCTCACTATCAGTCCAACTCCTTTATACTCTGCCCTCTTCATCCATAGGGCTCAAGACCTCAGGCACATTACATCTGGTGGAGATTATGTCAGCTAACAGGCACAACCTATTTGAGCTGTTCTTTGTGGATCTTATAGGCTTTTGTGGGATAGTTATCATGTACATCACTGAGCGTGGAAGGAAAAAGAAGCCATTGTATTCCACTCCGAGGGCATATTATGTTCACTTTTTAGCAACCCATTGATGGAAATAAGTAAATTCTCAGTGGTTTGAGAAGCACTGGACATTGAAGCAACCATGGTCAGTCAGAAAGTATATTCCAGATCTTTGGACATTTATATTGAATTCAAGTCTTTTACTTTAAAACATAGGTGAAACTTAAGTGATTTCGAGCAAGGCAGAGATCCTTCATCTGTGGAAGAAGAAAATGAAAAACAAGGGAAGAGTGAGGTCATGCTCTAAGCCCACCAGGCCACCCACAAAGCCAGGCTTCCTTTCACATCTCCTACTAAGGCTTTCTCCCCTTCTGTGTCCAAGTTCACACACATGCCCAGCATGAAACCTCCTGTCCTCCAGGCACAGGCCTTGACCTTGGTTTCTGCAAATCTACAGATCCACAAAAGCCTTTCTCTTTCAGGAGAAATCATAGGAGGTCAAGAGGTCATACCCCACTCCCGGCCTTACATAGCATATGTAAGCTTCTATAATCTCAAGTCTGTCCAGGACAGCTGCACTGGATTCCTGGTACGAAGCGATATTGTAATGACATCTGCTCACTGTAATGGAAGGTGAGGAGGAACAACTGGGTCTGGCTCAGGTAGGGCCCTGAGTGGATAGAGTCAAAGGCAAATAAATATTCTCCTGATGTTCTCCTAATTGACCCAAATGAGAGGAGAGTACAGCATTAGAGGATGGGTAAGAAGGGTTGGGAGGCAGGGAGGTTGCTGGAGACCCAGCCTCTGCACATTGCTGAATAGAGGGGGAAAAAAGGCAACACTATCTATATTTGCACTAAGGCAGGACTCGCCTGCTATTCTCTGCCTTAAGCTGCTCAGCTTCCAACCTGACTTCAGAGACTGAATTGTAGTATTATTACAATTGTCCTAGGACAATAGCTCAGTCTTATCCATCTTATCTTTGTAGCAAAATAAATGTCACCTTGGGTGCTCATTATATCAAAAGAAAGGAAAACACTCAGGTGGTCATTCCTGTAGCCAAAGCCATCCGTCATGAGAACTACAATAGTAAACTATTGCTCAATGACATCATGCTGCTAAAGGTACGAGCTTGCTTGCTTCTGATTTATCCACACAGATTTCTGGGAGCATTCAGCTAATTCAGGTTCTTAGTACCGTCTTTTGCTATGGGAGGCTGTTCTACTGGTCCAAGTGCAAGAGAATGGGGTTTGTGGGGGGAGTGTTCCAGGCAGGGGAGGTTCAGACATCCTCAATCCTGCTTTACTAGCCCCAAACTACCATGTAACATCTCTCTGACCAGCTTAAATACAAAGTTAAAATCACCAGAGCTGTGAACATCATTAACTTGCCATCAAGCCATGACTGGGTGAGGCCTTGGCAGGTATGCAGTGTGGCAGGCTGGGGGTTACTGGCCAATGGCAAATATTCCGACACACTCCAAGAAGTGGACCTGCAAGTTCAGAATGCACAGATATGCAAAGACATCTTCTCAAACTTCAGTAATGCCAAGCAACTGTGTGTGGGAGATCCCGAGGACAAGAAGGTCACTTCTCAGGTCAGTAACATAGCCATCTTGTGCTGTTCAGGCATTGACAGAGCAAAACTGGATACACATAGCCAAGCCTTCTTTCACCTCTATAGCAACTACTAATCTGAGGTCACTTGTGGGAGAGCCACATGGAAATCCAGATTTGTCCTCAATCCAGTCTCTTTGTCCATGGAGAAATAAAAAGAGAGGTGAGGCCTAGATTGAACTAGAGAGACACAGCAGAGCCAAATACCTTCTGTTCAAGCATATCACAGAGTCCCCTGCTGGGAAAAGACTAATGATGGCCGCTCATACCTTCTCTCTGAAAATGCAGGCACTTGGTGAGCACAGAAAGCAAGAAGGAGAAAATGTGCCAGGAAGGGGGAAAAGAAGAATCTCTGCTGAAATGTCTCTTTCATTCCACAGGGTGATGCCGGAGCGCCACTGGTGTGTAAAAACGTGGCTCAGGGCATTGTGAACTATGGTCATTTTGCTGAGCCTCCAGCAATTTTCACAAGGATCTCAAGTTATGTTCCCTGGATTGTGGGAAAAATAAAACTTCTGGAGCATCTCTAGAAGATAAGCTCTGCACTCTGGATCAGCATCCATCTCCCAGGGTGTGGATACCTGACTATTAATAAAGAAATCTTTCTCCAGGAATCATCTGCTCTCTCTTTCTTCCTTTAATATAGTCTCTTGACAGCTATGTGCCACCTCCCCATTCACCCTTTTCTCCTCTCCTCTTGGTCATTATCTCTGAATGCTCTTCACAGAGCTTCTGGTTCACACCTGTGCACCTCGCATCCTATCAGCAAAGACCAAGGCTCTCTGAATGACCCTCTAGGTTCAGTCTTTGTGGATCTCTGGATGACATCTTTCTCTCCTACCTTTCTGTCTTACCTGACCCTTCCCTATGACCTCCATTTACTTTCATGAAAAGTGTCAGGGAATGCCAGGGTATCTCTTAACCCAAAATTAGACCATACAATGGGAGTGGCATGCCATGTTCCTAACCCTCTAGACACATTTCTACTGTGGCAGCACCAGCTCAGCATTTCTCGCCCAAGACAGCTCTTCCCAGAGCCCTGGTGTGGGCCCAAAGTCATCTGCCACCCATTCAGTAGATTCTATCTCACTTATCCTGTGCAGGTATCTTGATTAGGTCCCATTTCCAACAGCTATCAATAATGGCCTCCTGTGTCTGAGATGATTGGTGCCTCTACAGCACAGTTGGAGTTTGCTACCTCTACCAAACATAAATAAGCAGTGCTTAACCAGCTTTTAATTGACACAGTGGTGAGAACAAACATGACTATTACTTAGGGGACTGTCATGGGCAAAACTCCATATCCATGTGCAGATCCTCAGGTTTCACTCAAGTAATACAGAGGGGTTAGAAACCAAAACTTTCTCTAAGACAAACCTGCTGTTAACATGACAAACGTCACTGAAGCAACCTTTCTCCATGAGCAGGGACAGGACCTGGTGCTAGTACATGTATGTGTTGAGTACAGACTCCCTGCAGCTGACAGCTTACTTACTCCTGGATAATGAGAAACAGCTGTCACACCACTGGGGACATTGCACATGATACACATGTCCCTGGATTAAAAAAAATTCAACAGAGAGCAACTCAAATATTTAGCTGTGCAGGGCCCAGGGAGTCAGGGAAGGATCTGAGAGCAGCTGGACATATAGAGAAAGTTCAACATAGGATAGAGATATTGTAGGCTGTGCTGTATGAAGTATACTGTCATTTCTACGGGGGACTGTAAGATAGCATTGACCTTAAAGATAGTATGGATGCACTGAATAAATGGAACCAGAATGTAAAGGCCTTGAGACCACATGGGTATGTGTGTGTGTGTGTGTGTGTGTGTGTGTGTGTGTGTGTGTGTGTGTGTGTGTGGTGTTGGTGCCAGTCCTGGGGCTAGTGCTCTACTACTTGAACAACAGCTCTACTTCTGGCTTTTTTGGTTCTTTAGTGGAGGTAAGAGTCTCACAGACTTTCCTGGCTGGGCTGGCTTCAAACTGCAGTTCTTAGAGATCATTCTCCCGAGTGGCTGGAATCATAGGTGTGAGCCACAGGTGCCATCTCCACTGAGGTTTTTTTAGAAAACTAGACTGCTCATTAATGCCTTCTAAACAACAACAACAGATTGATGTGACCACAGGTGTACCTCAAGATTACATATCACATTTGCCCTTCTGCAGTCCCAGGACCTTGAGCTCTACTTTCTTCCCTATTAATGCAATCTGGAATAAAACATTACTTTGTACACCTGACAGGCACAGAAATCAAAACTCAATGTAATATTGATGCCTATTTCTTACACTCAAATAGGAAGAGATCTAACTTTGAAATAGACAAGAACCATTCGAAATAATGACAGAAAAAGATGAGTAATCATAACAATATTTGTTATAACCTTTATATGCATTTTTAATATTTCATGTGAGAAGTTGTAATCTTCTAGAGCATTTCTTTTTCTTTTCTTTTTTTTTCTGGTGCCAGCACTGGGGCTTGAACTCAGAGCCTCATGCTCTCACTTGGCTTTTTCACTCAAGGTTGGAGTTCTGCCACTTGAGCCATATATCCACGTCTAGCTTTTTGCTGGTTAATTGGAGATGAGTCTCATAGACTTTCCTTCCTGGGATGGCTTTGAACCAAGATCTCAGTCTTCCTTAGTTGCTAGAATTTTAGTCATGAGCCACCAGCACCCACTTTATTTTCCTTTCTATGTATGTTATGCATTCATTGAAACTAATCAATAATGATTATTTACGGTGTGATGAAGGAATTCGAGGATTAATAAAACTATTAACATGTATGATAAAAGTATAGTGATAGTTTCTTTCCTTTTCTTAAATTAAGCACAGTAATGTATGCACTCCTCATTTTATAGAGATTTAAATATGCCTCTTCACCCTCCTGAGTGTACACAATTTGCCTACTATATACTAGGGTCTGGTTAGTCAACAGGGTAATGAGCAGGATGAAATGTGAGGAATCATGACACATCCAAGACACGTGTATTCATGTAACAATCTTCTCCAAATCCAAGCAGACACAGAATGTTATGGTATTTTCAAGGGAAGTATGGAAGACAATGAAGATGATATTTGCACAGGTTCAGAAATTCATTTGGGGAGATGAAAAATGTCTATGATGAGTGGTGGTAACAATGTGATCTTACTTAAAGCCACATGTGCAACCAGTTAAAATGTAAATGTTATGTTTTGATATTTCAACATAATTGCATGTTTTAATTTTAAGCAACCTCTGGGAATAACAACGTCGTTGTTTTTCAGCTAAGTGCATCCTGTTGCATGGAATCATGAGCATTTTCACAATTTCTGCAGCTGATAGCTTGTATCACATTTTTGTGGTAGATAGTTGTCCTTTGAGTTATTTAAGACATTTTTGGGGCTACAGTCTGCCTCACACATGACTCAAGCCTCCCCCCCCCATGGATATTGGCAGGCAGTAGGCCTTGTGAGCTGTCCTTGTCTCTGGGGACCACCCTGAGCTGCTGGTAACTCTTCTGCTATGACCAAGGACAGGAAGCCTGTGTCTGAGCTCTGGGAGTTACTCTGGGAGTAACAACATTCTAGTGGAATATTTGGAGAATAGAAGGCTTGTCGGGGAGGGGCCTCCATTTTCCTCTGGAGCAGTCTGCTTTCTAGGCCCAGGAGGAGAACCCCATCATCCCCAAGCTTTGGCTCAGCAGTGGCCAATGTCCAGCTTTCTCCCCTGAAAATTCTTCACCAAAATGGTAGCTGTACTGAGAGAGATCCACCCTCTGAAGAGAAGGTTGGGTGGGAAAGGAGAGAATTAATGCAGGCACTGGGAACATGGCTTAGAGCACCGTGGCCATTCTCCTGAGGTTTTCCTCCTTGGAGTTCATTAGGATGTTCATAAGTAAACTTTCCATCTGCTCTTCCTTCAAGCATTTTCTTTTTAGTCAGTCGTGGGGCTCAAACTCTGGGCTTGGGAGCTGTCCCTGCGCTCTTCAGCTCAAGGCAAGTGCTCTACCGCTTGAGCCAAAGCACCACTTCTAGTTTTCTAGTGGTTTATTGGCAATAAGAGTCTCACAGACTTTCCTGCCTGGGCTGGCTTTGAACCGCGATCCTCAGATCTCAGCCTCCTGAGTAGCTAGGATTATAGGTGTGAGCCATTGGTGCCCGGCTAAACGTTTTCTTTTCTATACAATTATATCTCCAACTCATGGACCTCCCAAATTTTCTCAAGGCCTATTATTTTCCTTTCTTCTTTCTGGTCACTGAGTCCTGAGGCAAGGACACATTTATTAGCAAGCAGCTAAACATCCCTCCCTGCACAGGGGATGAGCTCAGACACAGGCTTCCTGCCCTTGCTCATAGCAAAAGAGTCACGAGCAGCTCAGCATGGTCCCCAGAGACAAGGACAAGAGGGGAGTGATGAACAGCTTACAAGGCCTACTGCCTGCCAATATCCATGGGTCCTCAGACGTCCTGGGAGACAAGGAGGCCTGAGTCATGTGTGAAGTAGACTGTAGCCCCAAAAATGCCCTAAATAACTCAAAGGACAACTACCTACCACAAAAATGTGATACAAGCCATCAGCTGCAGAAATTGTGAAAATGCTCATGATTCCATGCAATAGGATGCACTTAAATGAAAAACAACTACTTTGGGGTAACATCATCTTTGATTTTTCTACACTTACAACTTCCATATTTTATTTTATCAGATGCAGAGTAATTCAGAATGCCAATGTAGAATCATTAATCATCCAACACTGAAGAAAATAATTATATTTTGCCAGTTGGCAAGAGGAAAAGTGGGAAAAAATAACAAGGATAATAATTCAATAGTGTCTCCTATTAAGAACACTCATTTGTGGGGCAGAAAATGAAAATGAGACAATCCTTGATATAGTCCAGGTTGGTGTGTGACAAGTGAAGCAAAATCAGAATAAATGTTACATCCAGCTTGATGTAAGAGTCTAGAGGTTTTTCTCATACCTGAATTAATCATAGAAGAGCCAAGAGAAGTGATCTAAAATGTTAGTTTAGTTGTATTATAAACTGAAGCACATCTTTAAATTTTACATTAAAAATTAACAAGCCGGGCTCTGTAACCCTAACTACTCCAGAGGCTAGGATGTAAAGATTGTGGTTCAAAGCCAGCCCAGGTAGAAAAGTTTATGAGACTCTTATCTCCAATTAACCACCAAAAAGCCAGAGGTAGAGGTATGGCTTAAGCGGTAGAGTACCACTTTTGAGCAAAAAGAACCCTAAGAAACAATACTCATACCCTCAGTTCAAGCCTCTGTACTAGCACATACAAAAAAATCAACAATACTTCGGCACCTGTGTATATAGAACTGCAAAAAGTAACCTCTATGGCTGGTACCGCACCTGACCCAGGATGCCTTGAAGTGGAAAAACTTTAGCCTGCATCACAGTCTTCAGTAAAGAACTGGATTGCCTGACCACATGGAACAAGATGATCATGTGGGATAATTCAGAGTAAATGAGGAAGCTTTGTTTCTCCCCTCTCCATCTCTACTTTCATCCCCCTATTGTCATTCATACTCAGGAGACTTCAAGGCCATTTAGAACAACATTTGCTTTATCAGATTGACCTGGGACCACACATGGAACACAAGTCTATTTGTCAGTAAAATTGTTCCTCTGAAATTCACCTCTTCTGATATTTTCATAAATCCTATTTCTGTTGCCAATATCCCATCCATTTTATTCTTAATCTATACTTTTCACTCCATCTTCAAGCATTTATAGTTGCTGAACATTAAAAAGTTGCTTGATAACTAGGCTTTTTGCTTTTCTCTAGCATGTCATAGGAAAGATTAGTACTGGTGTATAGGTGGGTGGGTGGGTGCACACATGCCAGTATTAGCCTGTGAGCTGTTCTTTAGCTTTTTTGTTCAAGGCTGATGCTCTATCACTTAAGCAAAAGCTCCACTTCCAGGTTTTTCATGTGTGTGGTTAATTGGAGATAAGAGTCTTACACTTTCCTGCCTGGGCTGGCTCTAAAGCATGATTCTTAGATCCCGGCCCCATGAGTGGCTAGGATTACAGGCATGAGCTACTGGCACCTGGCAGTGCTGGGTACTTTTAAATTTACAAACAGAAATTTTTCTTGGAGTATTGAAATAATTAAGCTCTAAAAGGTTAGCGTTGGGTGGAGAGATTTTATTATAGAAATTGGAGCATGTGAACAAGAGGAAATAGATGCCACTTCTGATTAATACTCCCCCACCCCAGTCTCTTCCCTTCTGAGAGTCCAACAATACTATGGTGAATGTGTTCATGCTCACCAGCAACTGCCTAACAATGTGCTTCTTACCAGTCACTCACACAGACCTTTCTGTGGGAAAGCTCTCTATGGTGAAAGCTCTCATATTGAAATTACAGTCAGGAGGAAATTAGTGGTCACTGTTCCTCATCTTTCCTGTATCATGTCAAGGATAAAAAGTTAGGTGGAATAAGCAGGTGCTACTCTATACCTGGTCAGGAGAAGATGTTCACACTCCTGTTCTTCTGGTGGCTCTTCTGCCCTTCAGTGCTGGAGCAGGTAAGTGACCATCCTCCCCCTGCCCAGAGGCCTGGCATATGGTAGCACCTCCACAATGTCTAAGTTCAGGCTATGTCTAAGATCCACCTTTGACTCACTCCATCCTCAACTAATAATCAGTGCACACAAATTACAGGGGACTGTTTTCCAAGATACCTGGCGGGTCCACACCATTGTCATCTGAAAGTGCTGAATTAGCAGAATAGCACAGGACAAAGGTAGAAGGGTGTAGCTGAAAATAAGGACTATTAATTCTCATTCTTCACACTGGGTGGTTTTTATCACAAGAGCTATTATATGAACTGTTAGAATTGATAGAATTGTTGTCATCTACTCAGATTTTAAAACATTACCCTCCCCTTCTCCTTATTACATTGAACCATTCAGCTATGCTAGGACACTTGTCCAGAATCTAATTAAGCTAACAGGGTGTGTCCCCATCTCTGTTCCACAGGCTGATGCAAGCAGAGTTTCCGGCCCATTTCCCATCTCACTCTGATCTCTACTCATATGTACTCTTCCTTCTTTGTCCTGAAGATTAAATGCTTTAGGGAGATAAGACTGTGGTGAGGCTCAGATTATATTAGCAACTTCCCTCCTCAATTTCACAGCATCTCACATTTTAAAATAGTCCATTACACATCTAACAAGCTTTTGAGGGATATTTATTATGGACTTCCTTCAGCATGAGCAAGAAAGAAGCCAGAGTATTCTGCTCTACAAGGATATCACATTCTTCAGAAGCATCCAGTACTGAAAGTTAGCATGCTTAGAAACACTGGATGGAGAAGCACTATAATTAGGCAGATATATTCCAGGTAGATTGGAGTCTCATGGACTTTCATGCCCAGCCTGGTTTCAAACTGTGGCCATCAGATCTCAGCATCCTGAGGAGCTAGGATTATAGGCATGAGCCACCCACGCTACCAACCCTATACTTTTTTTTCTTTTTTTTTATTATTTTATTTTATTTGTGAAGATACTGTACAGAGGGGTTACAATTACATGGGCAGGATAATGCGTACATTTCTTACCAAGCATTGCAGCCTCCTCCTTTTGTTTACCCTTCACATC
>NW_012267300.1:4727720-4784310 GCF_000151885.1 Dipodomys ordii
TTGTCATGGGGCTTGAACTCTGGGCATGTACACTGTCCCTGAGCTCTTCAGCACAAGACCAGCACTCTACCACTTGAGCCACAGCGCCACTTCTGGTTCTCTGGTGGTTAATTGTAGATAAGAGTCCCATGGACTTTCCTACCCAGGCTGACTTTGAACCGCAATCTTCAGATCTCAGCCTCCTGAGTGGCTAGGATTACAGGCATGAGCCATCAGCACCCAGCTAGAGTGCTAGTCTTGAGTAAAAAGAAGCTCAGGGACATTGCCCAGGCCCTGAGTTCAAGCCCTAGAAGAAGCACCAAAAAAAAAAAAAAAAAAAACCTGCTTAAGGGAAAAGAGGGAGAGGAAGAAAGAATATGGAGGATGACAAATAATATCTAAATATATTGTACGTATACATATACATAGATGGCATAATGAAATTCACTGAAAGATGTTGAATAGTAAGAAGAAAGGAGACAGGGGAAAAGAAAGCAATAGCTGAGGTTAGTCTGACTGATTTATAATATATGCACCAGTAGGATAATCATGGCAAAACTTCTTTCTACTATGAATATACACAAAGTAAATGGAAAAAAATGAATGACAGGAAAGTAAAACAAGCTCTCTTAGGCAGCTTCGAGGAGTGGGTATCAATTGGATTGGCAAGGGCCAATAGGAAGGATGAATAAGGGTCACTATGGTCAAAGTTGCTTATATGCATATGTGAAAAATAGAATAATGAAATCTGCTGAGATTGTTCTAAGAAGGGGAAAGGGAAATGAAGGAAAAAGATGAAGGGGGTGAGTTTGAGTGGGATAGATCATATGCAAGTATGGAAATGTCACAAAGAAATTCCCCTTATATAACTAATACTGTAATGCGCAAATTTAAAGTATTTTTTTAAAGTAGAGGCCACATGGGCAGACAGAAAGCTCCATAGTACGGGCATCTATCGGTGGTTCAATGCAGGTATGAGATTGGCCCTCAGGTCCATGACCACTGCAGGCACTCCTAACCCTACCCTCTACTACACCGCCAGTCCCATGGATGTCTTCGTGTACCAAGTAAGCTGCTCTTAGTTCTTTTGGAGCCTAAAGTAGGGTGCGGCAATGGAACTCACCTTTAAATTTGCCGAAGGCCTGGTAGGGTGTTCTACAATGGGAGTGAGAGGCAGCCAAAGGGAAAGAACAGGCAGAAGGCAGAGCAAAAAAAGATCCAACAAAGACAGGTGCTGCGCCATGGTGGTCTAGACCATCGGTGGTCTAGACCATCATGCCAAGGAAGACAAGCTGCCACGCTGGCCAAAAAGTGCCACTTCTGCCAAAGCAGCAACCATATGGCAGCCTCCTATCTGCCCAGCAGGCTCCCAGCTCCCAGGGAAAGCCGACCTGCTTTCAGGAGGAAAAAGGAGAGATCCACAGCTCTGCCCTGCTCCACAAGGTACAGGATTGAGCCACCAGTTAGGGGCTACTGTTTTGTCATCAGAAAGTTTTCAGGAGCAGGCAATTCGTTCTCAGAGTGGAGAAAGCAGGATTAGGCTAGGTTGGTAAGTAGCTGGCACTGCCATATATCTCAGATCTGTGTTCCCAGCATTACCCCCATCTTCCTTCTCGGGTTCCCTGTGGAGGAAGAAGAGATGCAAAGTAACTTCAACTATGTTCTACCTACATCCACTAGAGGGAGTTTGGAGAAAATCATGTTAGTACCTTCATGCTTTATATTATTGTATTATATGTCTAGTTGTTAGCAGAGTTGAACTAAAACAGGGCAGGTTAACTCTACAAAATCTACTGCCTTTCCAGTTCAGAGGGAACATTTTTTTAATATTTAATAGATGCTAGGTCAAACATTAATTAAATCTTTGCATTTTTCTTTTGTCAATTTAGGTGGGTTATGTTTTCCTAAGGAGTAATTAAACAGAAAGCACCATGGTAGCCTCCAGGAGCAGTATGAATCACTGAACCATATATGGTATTAAACAAGTATGCTGTTCATTTAAACAGTTAAGATGATAAACTTTATGCTGTGTTTGTTACTACTATAAAAAAAAAAAAACTGATCTAGATGGCGGTCGCCTGGGTCTCCACCACCTCCTGGGGCTCCTATGGCTCCAGGAGACCTTGGGCGGCTGCCGCCCAGCCACAGCGGACGAGGAGACATTTAAGTGTGAGGACCTCAAAGTGGGACAATATATTTGTAAAGATCCTCAAATAAATGATGCTACACAAGAACCAGTTAACTGTACAAACTACACACCTCATGTCCAATGTTTTCCAGCACCCAACATAACTTGTAAGGATTTCAGTGGCAACAAAACACATTTTACTGGAAATGAAATTGGTTTTTACAAGCCTATATCATGCCGAAATGTAAATGGCCATCATACAAAGTAGCAGTTGCATTGTCTCTTTTTCTTGGATGGTTGGGAGCAGATCGATTTTATCTTGGATACCCTGCCTTGGGTTTATTAAAGTTTTGCACTGTAGGATTTTGTGGAATTGGGAGCCTAATTGATTTTATTCTTATTTCAATGCAGATTGTTGGACCTTTAGATGGAACTAGTTACATTATAGATTACTATGGAACCAGACTTACAAGACTGAGTATCACTAATGAAACATTTAAAAAAACACAGTTATATCCATAGATACTTTAATAAACAGAGTCGAGCCTCCTTGATTTTAACAGAGAATACCCAGTATGTGGATTTCCAGATATTTCTTTTTCTTCGTCAAACACCACTTGATGGGTTCCATCTGATCATTTTTTTTCATGTCATCATTTTTGATCTAGTTAAATGTATAGTCTCTGGGCACTAGTAGCTCACACCTGTAATCCTAACTACTTAGGAGGCTGAGATCTGGAGGATTGTGATTCAAGAACAGCTTGGGCAGACAAATCCTCAAAACTCAATCTCCAGTTAACAACCAAAAAAACCACACTGAAGGCATGGCTCAAGTGGTAGAATGCTAGCTAAGTGAGCACAAGGCCCTGAGTTCAAACCTTGGTACCACCAAAAAAGAAGAGTATTATTCTTGGAGTTATTTAATAATTCTTTGTTTATAAGCTGTATAATAGTCTTTCTGAGGCTTCTGTCTCTATGAGACAGATAGCTCTTTATTCTGATATTGTTTAATGTCTCTTATAAAGGCAAGTTGCCACTTGTCATTTTTTCTCCTATGAAAAATAAAGGCATAACTTATTCACAAAAAAAACTGATCTATGCTCAGAAATGGAAGAACAAAGGGTGAACAAATGCAGCAATGGTACTCACTGGACACTATGTTGAAAATGAACTACACAACGTGTGGATGGGGATGACAGGGAAAAATTTGGAGAGAGTGAGGGAAGGGGTAATATTGTCCAAAAAGAAATGTAGTATTTATCTGACTTACGTAACTGTAACTCCTCTGTGTATCACCTTTATAATAATAATTTAAAATATTAAATAGAAGAAAAAACTGTTCTATGCCAGTGTGTCATTGACTCATGCCTGTAACACTAGCTACTCAGAAAGCTGAGATCTGAGGGTCACAGTTTAAAGCCAGTCTGGCCAAGAAAGTTTGTGAGACTCTTTTCTCCAATTAACTACTGATAAAGCTGCTGTGGCTCTAAGTGGTAAACAAAGTTGTCCAAAACTGGCCCCTGTTTAACCTTACCTTCCATTCCCTGCCCCTTTAATATCATCCCACGCAATTTGCACATCTCTCCATTGCAGCCCTCTGCTATCTATGCTGTGATTTTGAGCTAGAAGACCATGGACTGCTTTGTATCACCAGGGACTAGAAACTAATGCCAGTTCATCAAATCATTTCTGACTGTGCAGAATATTATCTAGAAGCCCAGAGCCTGGGAAAAATGGAAAATTCTGATAGGTACACTGACATAATTATCAGTTAAAGATCTCATATGGAGCAAGAGAAAGAATAGAAGGTTGAGGTTGCCAGAGATAGGGCTAAGTCTGTGTCATGTGATTAACAAGAAATCTAGGCCATACAGAGAAGGAGATGAGTTACTGAAAGAACACACAGAAATAATGGTAATAATTATCCCAGTCTTAAACTCCTTAAACACAACAGGGAGATTAGGATATCATTTCCACAGGGCTGGGAAACCCCAGGGAACAAACAATTCCTCAAGACTAGGAACAGAGTAGAGGGTGCTGAATCTCTCTGATTTGTAATAGGATTGGAGCAGATAGAAGCCTGTACCAAAGGGTTGGATGTCCTCTTTGTTCCTGTGGCCCCTTAAAAATCCTGGTACAAGCCAAGCACTGGTGACTCACACCTGCAATCTTAGCTACTCTGAGCAGGAAAGTCTATGAGACTTTTCTCCAATTAGGCACAAAAACAACCTGGAAGTGGAGCTGTAGCTCAAGTGGTAGAGAAATAGCCTTGAGCAAAACATCTCAAGGTTCAAGCCTCAGGATTCACACACACACACATACACACACACACACACACACAGGCCTGGTACAACTTAAAGATCATCCGTTCACAAACTCTTGGAAGACATTAGTGATTTTGGAAGGCTAGTAGTTAACACTAACGATACCTGGTATATCTAATACTTTACGAAAGAAATCTTTCCTTAATCCTTACCTTTTTTTTTTTTTAATGGTACTGGGGTTTGAAGGCAGAGCCTTGTGCTTGCAAAGAAGTTGCTTTAACACTCTGCCATACTTTCAGACACTTTTCTTTGCACTGATTGTTTTGAGATAAGATTTGACTTTTTCCCAAGCTCATACTTGAACAGTGATCCTCCTATTTTATGCTTTCTGCTGCAGCTGGGATGGTAAGTACATACCACTACACCCAGCTTCTTCAGTTCTGGTGAACTCTCAATAATGTTTTGTCCAGACTGGCCTAGAACCATGATCCTCAGATCTCAGCCTGCTGAGTAGCTAGGATTACAAGTGTGAGTCACCACGCCAGGCTTACTCCTTCTCATTATATCCATTGTACAGATAAGAGGGACTAAGCTAAGATAAAGAAACTTTCCCAGGGTTGCAAGGCTACCTGGGAGTTCTATCAGGATTCCAATGTAGCTGTCTAGAGCTTTTGATTATGTAGTTAAATACCTTGATCCCAAAAGCACAACCTAGATTATTAGACTTTTATAAGAAAGAAATATTTCTGTCAGTCATTCAATGGAGGATTCTTGAGGAATCGTCTGGCAAGCATTGAAAACTCAATCCTTCAACATAGATCTTGGCCCCTGGTCCCTTCATAATGGCCACATAATGTACAGAACTAGTCCAATCAAATATAGGACATATAAGGAAATTAGAAAGATTTTCTGGATTTTTTTAAAAGATTCTTTTCTTGTAAGAAATAAGGAGCTGTGTACCAGTGGTTCATACATGTAATCCTAACTATTCAGGAGGCTGAGAACTGAGAATCGCAGTTCAAAGCCAGCACAGGCAGGAAAGTCCATGAGACTTTCATCTCCACTTAACTATCAAAAAGCTGGAAGCTGTGGCTCAAGTGGTAGAATGCCAGCCTTGAGTGAAAAAGCTGAGGGATAGTATCCAGGCCCTGAGTTCAAGCCCCAGTACCGGCACAAGGAAAAATAAAATTTCAAAAAAGAAATGCAGGAAGAATGACTCACTAAAAGGAAGAACTATTATCTGGAAAATCAATGATTCCAGGTCCTAGAGGTGTAATGAAAGAGTCTGGAATAGATCCCTCAGTCGAGGGGGTTCCCATCCTAATTGATATTACACAAGGAGAGAATGTAAGAAAATACTGAGGTTGAGTCATCTGACTCCTACCATGCTGGGTGGGAAGCTGCCTAGCTCCATTCTGATAGCAACTACAAATCAAACAAGCCTCTTTCAGGCACATCAAAAGGACAGTTGGTACCATTACAGGCCTTCTCCAACAGCTCATCAGATAGGAGACGCTCATCACTAACAGATTGGATTCTGAGATGCAGAAAACTGTCCATTGCTGACCTGGTTGATGCTGAGCACTGATAGAGGGACAGATAGCATTACAAGATTTACAAGATAAGCATCCCACATGTGAGGGACTTTACCCCAACTCATGGGTAGGGACAACTGAGGACTACTTAGCATGAACAGAAAGATAGTGAAGGAGTGGGGACAGAGCAGGAGACAGTACAGACAAAATTGTTGTCAGGTCTGCAGTGAGCCTGCAAGAGCAGAGAGAACTTAAGGCAATGAGTTCCTTCTATCATCCATCCCAGCTGCAGAGAGAGTTCTCCCTCTCCACCATCGTTCACTTCCCTAGATGTTTTGTCCATGGACATTTATACCAGCACCAGCAGAAATTCAGAGAGAGAGAGAGAGAGAGAGAGAGATCCTCAGGCATCAAGGAAAGATCCCAAAGCACAACTTACAGTAGAGATCAGAAGAAAAAATATACCAAAAAGAACTTCTGAGAAAAGCAAAATAAAAGATCTACAAATGTGCTCTAACTAAAGTACAGAAGATATAAATATATTTTCACTGCCCATGAAAATATGCAATTTCATTTGGAAGGCTGTCTGCATACATGAAAATAAGCATCTGGTATTCAGCTGAAGTTTCCAAATGAATGCACAGGCATAACTAGGCTCAAGAAAGTATGTTCACTGTGTCTTCTAAATGGTAAGGATCATGTGTGGTCATGGGAAACTCCAACATGGGCAAAACCTTCAAGATCAAGCCTCATTGCCTTCCTCCTATATCCATGTGTTAATCCACTAAAGAAGCCAGTGAAGCCAGGTGCCATATTACGGATTACTTCTGCAATCCTAGCTACTCAGGAGGCTGAGACCTGATGATCATGGTTCAAAGCCAGCCTAGGCAGCAAAGCCTATGATACTCATATTGGTCATCATTTTACCACCTAAATGGTAGAAGTGGAGATGTGGCTCAAGTGATAGAGCACCAATCTCGAGTGAAAAAGTTAACAGTTAGAACCCAGACCCCAAGTGCAAACCCTAGTACCAGCACACAATAATAATAATAATCCAGCAAGTTAATTAAAACTCTAAACATGATCATAATTGGCTTCTCCTGATTATATTCAAGTGGCCTATCAACAATGAGATAACTGATAGTAAGCAAAACTCATTGCTCAATATTTTCCAACCCTGTTCTCCCTTTGAGTACCTCAACAAAAGATTGTGTCCTTTGGAATTCCTTAGGAACTTTGAATTCTTCCACCAAATCCCCTCTGCATTTTTCTGTCACATGTCTCCACTTGTTCTCCCCTCCTTTTCCTGTGATTTTGGTACCTTGTACTTGTTTTGTAGTACAGGACATACTACAGAGGACCAAAGTCCCCCTAATGAGGAGGACTCCTATCTGTCTAGAAGTGGAAGATCACATGTATGTTCCATAATAGAGAACAATAGCCTCCTTCCTACAAGCTTGGAGTGGACAGCCACAGCTCACCACCACACTGTGTGGCAGAAAAACACAACAGAGCAGCTTGCTCCTCCCAGTGCAAAAGAAAAGAGGAGAGAAGGAGAGAGAGAGAGAGAGAGAGAGAGAGAGAGAAATAGAGAGAGAGAGAATGCATTGTTTGCAACCTAAATTGAAATGGTATCCTATCATTTGCTCAATCCTATTAGTTAAAGTAGAAGCCAGCCATTTAGTCTAGTCCACACTCAGAGAAACAAAGTATACAAGTTCATAAGCACTGGCAGGCAGGCATCATGGAGGACATTCTTAGAGGCTACTTAATGCAATAATAAATGCAAACATTCTAACAAAACTTGACAAAAAACACATAAAAAGGAATTACATATTGTGACTGAGTGAGGTTTAACCTAGGATTACAAAGTTAGACAAACACTAAAAATGCCATGAATGTAATCTGCCATTTTAAGAAAATGTAAGCTGGACACCAGTGTCTCACGCCTGTAATCCTAGCTACTCAGGAGGCTGAGATCTAAGGACTGAGGTTCAAAGCCAGCGCAGGCACTAAAATCGGTGAAACTCTTATCTCCAATAAGCCACCAGAACACTGGAAGTGGCTCAAGTGGTAGAGCGCTAGCCTTGAGCTGAAGAGCTGAGGGACAGCGCCCAGGCCCAGAGTTCAAGCCCCACATATGACAAAAAAAAGAAAATAGGATCATTTCAATCAATGCAAAAAGGATGTTAGCAAAATCCAACATTTAAAAAAGAAACCTTAACATCAAGGAATAAAAGAACATATTTTCAATATGAAGAATCTCCAAATTTTCTGTCTAACATCATACTCAGTGATAAAAGACTAAATGTTCTCCCCTCCCCCAGTTTGGGATGGAAGTAAGACTATCACTCTCTGTTCCTACTCAGTATTATACTGCAAGCCTAATGCTTTCCCATAAAGCAAGAAGAAATTAAGCTATATAAATAAGAAAGGAATAAATAATTGTCTTGAAGCGCACATTCCATAATCATCTATGAAGCAAATCCTAAGGAATCTACAGAAAGCAAACAAACAAAAAAGCTACTTCAAATAATCAGAAAATTCAGCAAAGCAATATATTACACTTGATTAAATTTACAATAATCCATTGCAGTTCAGCATTTTCTGCACAGATCCAATGCATGAGCTGTATGGAGATGTGGTGTGACTCATCACTCCCAAAGCATTCAATAATCTGTTAATTACCCTGGTATCAGAATCTCTTTGTGAATATAATGTTTTGGTAGTTCTGCTAGTTCTTACTTTCCATTTTCTATCATAAGAGCCTTCACTCTGTGAGTCACTGTTAGGTTTATGCCAATGGCTAAATATGTATATTCTCTCTATAATCTGAAATGGAGGAAATAATTAAAGATTTACTTGGTCCCCACCATGCCCAGAATAAGATGGGCCAAAGCTGTGTTGCTCATTTCTCTATGCCTCCTCTTACTCGGGATTCCCAGAAGCACTTAAGCCTTCAGCACTTACTCAGTCCATACCAAGTACACAGCAATCCCAACAAAAAGATTTTTTTAATTTTAGTTTGTAATTTATAGTCACTGACAGATGGCCACAGGTATCTCTGGAGGAAAATAGAAGAAAGACACACAATATAAAATGTTAGCTATACTACCAGGACTTTTCTCAAGTCCTATCCTGTCTCAAGCCTGGAACTAGTTGCAGGGCTTTATGATATTCAAGACTTTATCAAGCCTAGAATGTTTCTGCTTAACAACAACAACAACAACAACAAAAACTAAGATGTTGGTCTGGCACCAGTAGCTCACACTTTTGTGAAATCTGAGAATCCCAGTTCAAAGCCAGACCTAGGCCCTGAGTTCAAGCCACACACTAAATAAATAAACTGCCTGAGATGTTAACAGACAGCCTGTCTTTATCTTGGAGCAGAAAAAGCATCCTTGCCTGCAATCAAGTAAAGCAGAACAATATGAGGGAAACACTATGGGACTAGAGTAAAACAAAAAAGAATTTGAAGAACTGGAGACATGTCTCAAATGACAGAGCACCAAAAAAAGTGAGAAAGAGTCTGTGCTCTGAGTTCAAGCCCCAATACTGACACAACGGCAAAAAAAAAGGAAATGAGCCAGTGGCTCATGCCTATAATCCTAGTTGCTCAGGAGGCTGAGATCCTCAGATCCCAGTTTGAAGCCAGAAAGGAAAGTCCATGAGACTCTTATTTCCAATTAATCACAGAAAAAGCCAGAGGTGGCAGTGCGGCTCAAGTAGTTGAGCACTAGTCTTGAGCAAAAATGAGCCCAGGGACAACATTCAGGCCTAGAGTTCAAGCCCCAGGAGGAGATAGAAAAAGAAAAAAACAAGTGGATTTGATACCTACTTCTGCTATTTAAAAAATATGAGATTTTTTCAAGTATTTTGAATGCTACAAACCTCAGCTTCTTCATCTGTAAATTGAGAACAATACTTTCAGTATTTATATGAGGTTAAATAAGATCAGACACATACCTAAAATGTACCATCAGTCTTTGACTAGAAGATGCCCAATATTTCATATTTTAGCCACTTTACAATAGAAATGAAACTTAGAATTGATGATTTGTTACTTCATAATCGAGAGCTCTTTTTTCTTAGGGACACATTAAACACACCTCAAAAAATGACAGTCACAGATAGCATCTTACTATCAAACCAAGTATAATTCTCAATGTATAAGTAGAAAAGTTCTGATCCCGTATACACAAACACTATCTTTTGTGTGAATATGTTAGTACTAGGGTTTGAATTCAGAGCATTGAGTTTTCATTCAACTTTCATGCTCACAGCTGGGGCTCTATTGCTTGAACCAGGCCTTCAACCTGGCTTTTTGTTGGTTAATTGAAATGGAGTCTCTCTGACTTTTCTGCCCAAGTTGGTTTTGAACTTCCCTTCTCCAGATCTCAACTTCATGAGTAGTGAGGATAAGTGAGTCACTGACACCAAAAAAAAATACTGTCTTTTATATAGGTATTTGTCTTTCTCCATTCATTGAACTAACTCCTCAGCATCCACTTCCCTTATCATTAAAATGAGTAGAATGGAAAGCCTATGAATTACAGATTCAACAGAATTCTGGGGTCTTACTGGTATGTGACATTCTGAGCTTCCATCTCATGCTCCAGAACTATTTGCAGAAATACCCAATTATTGCTACAATGATTAAATGAGAACACATGTATAAAGTGTTATCAGGGACATATTGTAGGTATTTGATAAAACCTCCCTCTTTCTTCCTTCTCTCCATACCACGTTCTATTATTCTACTAATCATTTGGATACAATGATGGACTAATCTTCAACTTCTGGCCACACAAACTATGGCCTGCAGGCTGAATCAACCCACCACCCAGTTTTGAAAATAAAGATTTGTTCATATAATGTTCCCATATTTGTTCACATATGCTCACCTGTGTCTATGCCTTTGTGCACCAATGGCAGAAGAGAGTGTTGTCACAAAAAAACAAATATTGCCTTCCAGGGTGAAAATAATTACAGAAAAAAAAACCTGTTGGTCCCTGTTCTCAAGTCCTCTCTATGCAATTGCTCTGCCTCTGAAGAGCTGCTTTGGATAAGAAAGTTGCATGCCTGATTCTGAGAGCCAGAACTCTTGGGATCTGCCCACAAATTCAACACCAGCGGAGATGAGAGTAGTCATGAGAATTTCTGATAAGGAAGACAACTCAGCCAAAACAAAACCTGATGAAGCCAGTTCTATGGTTTTCAGCCCTCCCTTGCTTCTTCAGGAACTATAAAGGCCGAGGTGAGAGTTAGAATGGCATTAAGAGCTGACCATGGGCATCACTGGGAAAACACAGATCTTGCTTCTTCTGATGGTCATTCTCTTGACTCCTGATGCTGGAGCTGGTAAGTCTCTGTTCTTCAAGTCTCCGAGCTCCCATCCTATCTTAGATTAGGAAAGGAACCTAAAATAAGGCTACATGACCTTTGCAAGTGGGTGGGGAAGTCTACCTCGACAGGTCATACCCTCTCCTGCAGTTGATAGGAGTTTCACATGGAAAAGGAGTATTACAAAAACAGAATCAGAAAAGTGATCCCCTTTCACATAAGTTCCTTACAATACCCATGATTCTATTCTTTCCCAGCCTCCGTAATTGAGGAGGTCATAATGGGGACAGGAATAAATATTTAAATAAAATGACAACTCAAAAACAAGAGTGGCCATTGGCTTCTGAAAAGTACAATGATGAATCACAAGTTGAACTGAGGTAGCAAAGGATCAAAACAACAAAAAATAAAAATAAAAAGCAAGCGTGGAAGGATTGAGCTAGAGAAGAACTAGGATGAGACCCAGCTACAGTCCCTCAGCTTTACCCCATCTTCCTCTGCAAGACTCGGTAAGCCTGTGGTTGGGGATCTGGGGTTCTCTGTTCTAGAGGAGATTATCGGTGGTGCTGAGTCCAAGCCACACTCTCGCCCCTATATGGCCTTTCTGGAAATCACCACCGACACAGGTGATACTTTCAGCTGTGGTGGGTTTCTCGTAAGCCGACAATTTGTGATGACAGCTGCTCATTGTAAAGGAAGGTAAGAAACTTTGACTTGTTCTCTCGCTATGTAAGGAAGAATTAGTTAGAGACAACACTGAAGTGGCCTGTTTGGCTCAGTGATACACATCAGGAAGACCAATGGTACAAGCAGCCATTCATTTGGGCCATTTCATGTGTCATCTCCCTCTGCAGACACCAGGGCTTTACACAGGCCAGGCCAGGTCAAGGCAACACTGCCCATCTTGCTTTGGTGTTACTAGAGCTCTCAAAGGCCTACATTTTTCAAGGCCTTTCTCTTTCTTGAAAAGACTGCAATCCATGAGACACTGTCCTGAGTAAATTCTGAGTCCCTCAAATGGCTGTGCACTGAGAAAAAGGAAGGCTTGGCGTCCCTGCCCAGAACAGGCCCTTTGCAGGAGGCAGGCTATTTTTCTCTCTCTCTTTTGAACAGGAAAATTACTGTCATTCTGGGAGCTCATGATGTGACAAAACAGGAATCCACACAGCAGAAGCTGGAAGTCTCAGAACAAATTGTTCACCCAAAGTACAGCTTACTTACCCATCTCCATGACCTCATGTTACTAAAGGTAACTATGATCTCTCTCGACCCTCCTAAGTCCCTCTTTATGGCCCCTTCTCCAGGCCTGTGCCTTTCTCATCCAACCCATTTCCTTGGAGAGCAAGTCTTGGTCTGGTCCCATTGTGCCTCTATCACATCCCATCATCCACCTTCCTAAGACAGCAATCTGTCTTTTTTTCTGCCCCTCACAGCTAAAAAGGAGAGCCACGCTGACCCATGCTGTGAATGTAGTTCCTCTGCCAACTCAATCTGCCTTTATCCCACCGGGGAGATTATGCCAGGCAGCCGGCTGGGGAAGAACAGGAATAACAGAGCCATTGTCAGATACCCTGAGAGAAGTGAAACTGAGAATCATGGACAGAAGGGAGTGCAACCACTTTGGGCATTATAAAAACATGTACCAACTCTGTGTGGGCAATCCCAACAACAGACGATCTGCATACAAGGTGATTACATATCTGCATTTCCTACCCACATAGGGACTCAGTGTACTTGACAGGGAGCAGAGCTCAAGAGCTGCCTAGGACAGTGACTGCTACCTGTGTTCATAAGCTCCTAGCACTAGCACTCTGGCCCTTTTCCTTTTTCTTCCTTCCTTCCTTCCTTCCTTCCTTCCTTCCTTCCTTCCTTCCTTCCTTCCTTCCTTCCTTCCTTTCCTTTGTCAGTCATGGGGCTTGAACTCTTGTCCTGGGCGCTGTCCCTCAGCTCTTCAGCTCAAGTGAGCACTCTACCACTTAAGCCACAGTGCCACTTCCAGTTTTCTGGTGGCTAATTGTAGATAAGAGTCTCACAGACTTTCCTGTCTGGGCTGGCTTTGAACCACAACCCTCAGATTTCAGCCTCATGAGTAGCTAGAGTTAGAGGCGTGAGCCACCAATGCCCAGCTAGGTCCCACTTTTCTATGCCCAAATCCCTCCTATCCAATGTGTCAAGCAAGCCTCCGGAAGAAAATTAAGAGGGCTGTAAGGAACACAGCCGAAAGTAATGGGTCCAGAACAGAAGATGGTAAACCCTAATTGTTGGCACCATAGGGGATTCCTGATGAGACTCTGGGTACTTTGGGGCTAGCTAGCTAGGATCTGATTGAACCAGGGCTTGGGACAGTAGTTGGGAGAGAACAGCCTCTTTTCACAATCTTCTTCTTCCTCTCACCTACAGGGAGATTCTGGGGGACCCCTACTGTGTTCTGGGGTGGCCCACGGTATTGTTTCTTATGGACGTTGGACGGCAGAGCCTCCTGCAGTCTTCACACGCATCACCTCATATATGCCCTGGATTGATAAAGTCATAAAGGGCAAATAGCTGAGAAGCCTTGCCAGCCTAAGGAGGCCCCATAGCAGAGCTTATCTTTAATAATCCCTGGGTTCTTCTGAGCCTGACCTTGGCCTGAGCCCAGGGAAACTCCAACACCAAACCTCAGGTGATTGTCCTCCCCTCCAAAAAAAAGTCAATAAAGATGAGACATGGGTATGTGACTCTAATCTTTGCTAACTTTGGAGGGCTGTTTTCCTCCCTCACCTACATTCCCCCTCTCTAGCCTACACTACACTAGGCTCCTTTCTTGCCAAGAACAGTCACCCTGCAGAGGAAGTGATATTATGGATTATTAAAACTTACCTAAAACACCTGGGAAGCTAGGACTGTGGCTCAGTGGCAGAGTGCTTGCCTAGCATGCATGAAGTCCTGAGTTTGATTCCTCAGTAACACATAAACAGAAAAGTCCAAAAGTGATGCTGTGGCTCAAGTGATAGAACGCTAGCCTTGAGTAAAAGCAGCTCAGGGACAGTGTCCAGGCCCTGAGTTCAAGCCCCAGGACTGGCAAAAACAAACAAACAAATAAATAAATAATAAAACACCTGTATCTGCACTACAGAATTTCATGTCCACAGGAATACTGGCACTGATTTACTTTCTTCCTCTGCTGTCCTTTTTCTCTCTACTCCTTCTCTCCCATCTCCTCTTCCCACATTGAAATTCATCCATACACCATAGAAAAGTCGCTGTCACTGTGTTGGAGATGACCTGAGCTTGGCCATTGGTGCATACATTGCGTCTTTGATGTGTGCCCTATCATGTCGTCTTCATCTATGCTGTGTCAGCAGCTAGAGGACTGCCTGTCCTCAGAAGCCCTCGGGATGGATCTGTGGCTGCAGAGGTCCTAACAGAAGATGGGGGTCTATCTGTTCTGGAATTCTACACAGGAAAAGGGATTTCTAATAACATCAATGTGAGCCTGGCCCCAAAGATTACATTAGCACCACACATATTTGACTGTCATCTTCCTCAGAGATGAACACTGGCATCTTGACCAGTGTTAGGTAAAGTCCTCTAACATGTCCTCCTCCAAGTGACCTTCAATCCTCTGACTCCTAGAGCCACCAGCATCTAATGGGGTCTGAATACCCACAGGCCTGTATCCTAGTTCCAGGGGAAAAGAACATGAATGTCAAAGAACTCTGTGGCATCTGAAATCAAAGGGGCCTCACGCAAGTCCCACCATGGTCCCTAGGAGGCTTAAAAAATAAACCTGTTCCCATCCCCTGAGCATGGCACTGAAAGAAATTGCTGCCACTACTGGTCTCACAGCAGGCACCCAATGCCACCACCTCCCCACTGCCTGTCAGCTACAGAGCTGGACTAATAGCTTCCCGCTGATTCATACATACATAGAGCATAGAAAACACAGTGCATGCTGTGGGCCATGACTCAAGTGGTAGAATGTTGATCTAGCAAGTATGAAACCCTGAATTTAAACCCCAGTACCAGCCAAAAATATTTTTTTAATTAGCTTATATTGTTTACATAGGTTATATATGGTTATACGGCTAGCCCCTTTAATTTCAGACTCCACAGGGTTCTTGGGCATTCATATTCTTTTTCCTGCGACTGGGATACGTATGTGTGTATGTATATGTATATATCTATATACATAGATATATACATATATATATATTACCCTGGTTATATGGGGGCAGAAGAGGGATTTCATTATACTACCAAACATGTTTACCATATATTCCATTCAGTCGCACTCTCTCTATTACTCTTCTTCCCCTCGTTCCCCCTTCCAAAAATAATTTCAACAGATTTCAAATGATCTATTTCATGTTCATCCTCTCTCATCCTCCTGGGTTAGTGAGTCCCCTCCTGCTAATGCCCACTCCCCAGTGGATCTCATTTCCTACCCTTTCAGCCTTCACTAAGGCTTTTTCCACTATTTTCATTCATACATACTTGCAATATATTACACAATTATTCACCCTCTTTTTCTCTTCCTTTCTCCTCCTAAATAATCCCTTAATTTGATTCATGTTCTGTGTTCATTCATATATGTATATTTTATTTTTATCATATTTATTTTATTTCATTTTATTAATATAATTTTATTTTATTTATATTTGTATTGTATGTATTTATAATTATGGATATGGATATGTATACAATTACACATGTCCATGAATATGTATGTCTTTTAGATCTAGCTTCCACATATGAGTGAACATGCCTGGTAGCCCATGGTTATAATCCCAGTTACTCAGGAGGATAAGATCTGAAGATCACTGATCACTGTTTGAAGCCAGTCTAGGCAGGAGAGTCCATGAGAGCCTTATGTTCAGTTAACCACCAAAAAAATCCAAAATTGGAGCTGTGGCTCAAGTGGTAGAATATTTGTCTTGAGCAGAAAAGCTCAGGGACAGTGCCCAGGCCCTGAGCTCAAGTCCCAGAACCATCACCAGCAGAAGAAAAAAAAAACACCTTACTATATTTTATTTAGCTTGCTTGTCTCACTCACTATGATATCCTCCAATAGTATCCATTTTCCTGTAAATAACATGATTTAATTTTATGGCTGCTTAATATTCTATAGTCTATACATCTCTTCTTTATCCATTCACTGGTTAGGATGATTTTCTTTCTTTCCTAGTTCCTGTTACACTGGAATGATTAACAATTTAAGTGGTTTTATTTTGGTTTTGGCTTGGTTTTTTTTTTTACATTTTAAAAGGGCATCACTTTTTATTATCCTGCCTTATAGTTAATGATTAGAGGTACACAGATTCTGACTTCCTTGGGGAAATAGCACTTATATTTTATTTGCAGATCCTTAATACCATTTTTAAAATTTATTCTATAAACTACTATTCTATAAACTATAAATGAAATGTCCTAAGATAGCCAGTTTTGTTTTCATTGTGATTATGGAATAATGAAAATTTCTGTTAGACAAACAAATCACTGTTTTACATCATTTTGTACATGTAAATATTATGAGAAGAAAGCAAGCAGCTGTTAAAGAAGTTCATCATGGGAGCTGGCAAGGCTCAAAGATTTTCTTCTTCACTTGTCATCTCCTCCACAGATCTATGAGAGAGCGATTTCATAGTCTCCAGAAGTGTCTGATTTGATCGCTGAATATAGGGAATATCCATAATGCTTCTTAAACTCAAATGTCTAGAAGGTCGATTTCTGATCTGAAAACCATTATTCAGTTCAGAATAAACTCATCAGTTTCAGCACCCTTCAAAGACTGATGCAGTCTTTCAGCTAAAAAGGTAGGTGTGTTCCTCACACAACAAACTATGGCCAGCAGTTAAGTCTTCAAAATGCCCAGATAATTTTCCTTTGATGCTGTCTTCCATGTCCTTCTGGCTAATATTAATGTATTCATCAAATGTTAGTTTCAGTTGAGGAAAGTTCCTTAAACACAGGATCTCAGTGAATTTGTCTTCATCTGTGCCCCATTTATTCTCACCAGCATTATAGAGGATCTGGGCATCTTTTTTGGCCAGATGTCCATCAACCTTCAGACTTTCATCTCGTCTTCCATCTGCCAAAGTCAACAGAACTAATATCATCTCCAAGACTCTTCTTGAATACTGATAATAGGCTTGAGAGATCTCCTTTATTTCCCCACTTGCCCTGGTAGTTAAGATTTCAGTCAAGGTATCTTCATCTGTTCCTGTGCCCTTCATGGATTTCTTTAGCTGCTTCTCATCAAACACGGCTGGTGGAGTTACAAGAGCCACCATGACATATTTAAAGTTGCCAGAGAGATAGCCCTTCAAATCCTTTTAGCTCCTTCTCATACACTGCTTGATATTCCTTGGCAATCAGTTGTCGCTGTGCATTAGATCTCTGAATCAGAATGCTGGATGAGCATTTTCTCATCTGTTCCAATTCCTCTGATTGCCTTACAAACAGCTTCAGCATCCACAGGCTAAAGCCTGGATAGTCTCTAATTGTCCCTTGGTGCCAACCCAGACAGATGCCATGATATCCTACATTTTCCTTGAATGAAGATTACACTGATCCTGAGCCCCCAGGACCACGCCAGGAACAGGAAAGGCCAGCCAAGCTGTGAGCTGTCGGTTTCGGTTTTTTGAAACAGCCAAACTGGTTTGTTTGTGGGTTGTTATTTTTTCTATCACCTCAGTTGGCTTTGAACTCACAACCCTTCTGCCTCAGCCTCTGTATTTCTGGGATTACAGGATTGGACCACCACCCCAGTCTTAAATAACAGTTTCAAAAGCAAAGGCACTGGATATATTTCCTAGGACAGCTAAAGCCCCATCTCCACTTTATTCACAGAACAGCACAGACTAAGAACTGCACAGACGCGGCAGTCTTCCAGAAGTTGAGCCCACATGAAGTAATGGGGCAGGGAGAAATGACTCAGACTGAGCCAACAGATTAAATAGGAATAAAAGTACTTCCATAAAGGTCATCTCTCCAAACCAAACTGCAACACAAGAGTGACTGGTGTAGAAAAAGCAGTTGACAGCCCAGCTGCTCCAAAAAGAGATTAGAGCACCATTATCTCTGCAATATTAATTTTGAGATGCAGTGAAGTGGACCCAAGTAGTGGGCCTGTCTGACAGACGCAGAGGATAAGAGAATCATAGTTCCACAAGATCAGCAGGGGAAACTGTCCAGATAAGGTTTTGTTCGTGATGGGAGGCAGTGTCAGGCAGCCCAGCTACATGGAAGTACACTATGGCAGCAGGCATCTTCCCCAATGCCGAGATGCCCAAATGGAAGAGCAGCTCAGACAAAGCAGGTAAAGAAAGAGCCCAAGAGAAGGTCAGCAAGGTTGGCAGATAAACCTGCTCCTTTGAAAGTAGAAACAGTCCCCATGAAAAGCAAATGCAGCAAGAAAGGAAAAATCTTGAAGTAAAGAAGTGCAAATATGGGGCTGGGAAGGCGGCTCAATGGTAGAGTGCTTACCTTATATGCATGAGGCCCTGGGTTCGATTATGTGGTCCTCAGCACCACATAAGCAGAAAAAGCCGGAAGTGGTGTTGTGGCTCAAGTGGTAGAGCTCTAGCTAGCCTTGAGCTGAAGAGCTGAGGGACAGTTGCCAGACCCAGAGTTCAGGCCCCATGACCAGACCTCCCCCCAAAAAAAGAAGAAGTGTGAATAGAAGGGAAAAAGAAAACTGGGCACCAGTGGCTCACTCCTTTATTCCTAGCTACTCAGAAGGCTGAAATCTAAGGATCACAGTTCAAAGCCAGCCTGGGCAGTAAAGTCTATGAGACTCTTTTTTTGGGGGGGGAGGGGTTCCGGTTCTGGGGCCTGAACTCAGGGCCTGGGCGCTGTCCCTCAGCTCTTCAGCTCAAGGCTAGCACTCTACCACTTGAGCCACAGCACCACTTCTGACTTTTTTCTTTTTGCTTATGTGGTGCTGAGGAATCGAACCCAGGGCCTCATGCATGCAAGGCAAGCGCTCTACCACTGAGCCACCTTCCCAGCCCAAGTCTATGAGACTCTTATCTCCAGTTAAAAAAGCCAGAAGTAAAGCTGTGGCTGAAGTGATAGAGCACCAGCCTTGAGTGGAAAAGCTAAAGGACAGGGCCCAAGCTTTGAGTTCAAACCCCAGACTAATGCACACACGTGTGTGCATATGTGCACTCACACACAGGGAAGGGAGAGGAAAGAGAAAACAGGCTGAGTGGCTAATCAAGAAACTAAAGATTCACCTGTAGAAAACAGAGTCAGTAAAAACGGATAAGCCAGACACTGGAGCTCATCCCTGAATCCTGGCTACTCAGGAGGCTGAGATATGAGGACTGCAGTTTGATCAGCCTAGGCAAGAAAGTCCATGAGACTCTTACCTCCAATTAACTACCAGAAAGCCAGAAGTCGTGCTGTGGCTCAAAGTGGTAAAGCACTAGTCTTGAGCAAAAAAGCTCAGGGATAGAGCCCAGACCCTGAGTTCAAGTCCCACAACGGAAAAACAGACTGAACAGTCAAACCTCTGTTGAAGTAAGAGGGAAAGAAGTCTAGCTAGTATTATAAACCACATGTTATCACTGGTCCCTAACTCTACACTTACATAATCCAGAGCAATATCTGTTTCAACTACTTAGTAAAGATAAGCTTTTTAGTAGCTCTAACAACATTTCTAAGAAAGAGAAGATGGGTACAGTAATTTTAGCTACTAAAGAGCCTGAGACCTGAGGATCCAAGTTCAAAGCCAGCCTAGCAAAAAGCTGGAAGTGGAGGTTCAAGTAGTAGAGTGTCAGCCAAGTGAGTGACAAAGACAAGATGGAGCTTGAAGCCCTGAGATTAAGCCTCATTACTGGCATAAACCAAAAAAAGGAAATAATATGTCATCTCATGTCATTTTTCAGGTATAAATTACTTTTTAAGAAATTTGGGGCTGGGAAGGTAGCTCAGTGGTAGAGTGCTTGCTTTGCATGCATGAGGCCCTGGGTTCAATTCCTCAGTACCACATAAGCAGAAAAAGCCAGAATGGTGCTGTGGCTCAAGTGGTAGAGCACTAGCCTTGAGCTGAAGAGCTCAGGGACAGCGCCCAGGCCCAGAGTTCAAGCCCCATGACTGACCAAAAAAAAAAAAAGAAAGAAAGAAATCTGGGTTTTATTTGCGGGGAGAGTTAATTTTTGAGCTCTAAGTATATTTTAGATATGAGGTCTTTGATGCATAACTGGTAAAAAAAAATCTTCTCTCCTTCTGTGGACTTTCTATATATCTTGTAGCTATGTCCTTTGCCATGCAGAAATTCTTCTGTTTGATGCAATATCATTTATTCAGTCTTTTTTTGATTTGTTCTGATTCTGGATCTTTACTGAAGAAGTTTCAACTCATGCCTAGTAGGCCTAGTGTTTCCCCTACCCCTTCCTATAATATTTTCAGAGTATCTGGCCTTACATTGAGGTCTTTGACCCATTCAAAATTGATTTTGGTGCAGGGTAATGTATGAGTATCTAGTTTTTTTGCACATAGATAGTCATTTTGCTAGCAACATTTGTTGACAAAGCTGTCTTTCTTCCAACCTGTGTTTTTGGATCCCTTATCAAATATTAGGTGACTAGAGGTCTGTGGGTTCATTTCTGGGTCTTTTATTCTGTTCCATTGGTCCTCAGGCCTATTCTTCTGCCAGTACCATGCTGTTCTTATTGCTAAGGCTTTATAATAAACTTTAAAGTTTGGTATTGATATTCCTCCAGCACTCTTCTTCCTGCCACAGATTGTTTTTGCTATTCAGTGTCTTTTATTATTCCATATGAATTTTTTGATTGCTTTTTCTATTTCTTTGAAGAAAGTTATTGGATTTTTGATGGATATTGCATTGAATTTGTAAATTGCTCTGCACAGTATTGCTCAGTTAGAAAGGCTATTATCAAGAAAACTAACAATAACAAATGCTGGCGGGGATGTGGCCAAAGGAAACAAATGCAAACTTGTTCAACCACTCTGGCAAGCAGTATGGAGGTTTCTCAAAAGTCTAAACATAGAGCTACCCTATGATCCAGCAATCCCACTCCTGGGCATTTATGCAATAGAACACAAACAACACCACACTAAAGCAACCAGCACAACCATGTTCATTGCAGGACTGTTTACCATAGGCAAGATATGGAATCAACCCAGATGCCCCTCAGTGGACGAATGGATCAAGAAAATACAGTAAATATACACAATGGAATTCTACTCATCCATCAGAAAGGATGATATTTTACCACTCATAAGGAAATAAAAAGACTTGGAAAAATATATTAAGCAAAGTAAGCCAGAGCCAAAGAAACATAGGATGCATGGTTTCCCTCATTTGTAATATCTAGAATGTGCCTATAAATCTACTTGACTTTGTTGGGTATCAGCTTAACATTCCATGGGGTTGGAGGGAATAGATTTTTATCCTATTAATACAAAGCTCCTATAGAATAGTTTAGGGTCACACTCATACATTTAATATGTCTTAAACATCTTAATTACTTGTGTGTGTGTGCACATGTATGTGCATGCACATGTTCGTGCCAGCCCTGGGGCTTAAACTCAAGATTTGGGTGCTGTCCCTGAGCATTTATGCTCAAGGCCAGTGCTCTACCACTTGAGCCATAGCTTCACTTGTAGACTTTTGATGGTTAATTGGAAATAAGACTCTCACGGAATTTCCTGCCTGGGCTGGCTTTGAACCATAATCCTCAGAGCTCAGCCTCCTGAATAGCTAGAGTTGTAAGCTACTGATACCCATCAAAAATTCTCAAAACTGGGGAAAAGAAGCTCAGATTTGAGGAAGAAAGAGACAGGCTGGGTTACCTTCTCTTTGACCACCGGATCAACATCTCATTTTTACTTCCACTGTCCACATCATCTCCAGCTGTGAAACAAGCTCTTTGAACTACCCACTTTTTGTCCCAGGAAACCAAGGGCTTTAGGAGCCACCTATGGAGCTGATTTTCTTCCTCAGCCCTTTCTTCAACTACAGTTGGATAGAAGTAACGGTGGCACACTCCTGTAATCCTAGTTACTCAGGGGGCTGAGAGCTGAGGATAGTGACTCAAAGCCAATCCAGGCAGGAACTCTTATCTCCAATTAATCATCAGAAATACAGAAATGATGCTGTGGCTCAAGTGGTAGAGCATTAGCCTTGAGCTGAAGAGCTCAGGGACAGCCACCAGGCCCAGATTTAAAGCCCCATGACCAAAAAAAAAAATTCACAAGTGACCCCTGGTGGGTTGGACCTATCATATGACTGTTGTTTCATGCTTTTGAAACTACCTGTCTCATTAGTCTCATATTGTTCCCTTTCCTTCTATCTATCCCATCTGCCTTACCAAAACCATGTAGTCCATACATCTGCCATTGAAGACACAAATGCAATGAAGATTGTGAGGCATGGAGGAAATACTAGACCAAAAGGACAGGCTTGTGAGTCCCCAACATAATACAACAGTCCTTGTAGAAGAAGAATATGAGGCTTTTCTGGGGCCATCTTAGGAGACAATCACTTCCAATTCCAGAAATATACACAGAAGCTTGGCTCTGAAGTGATGGTGAGGAGCAGAGGTGACTTTGCAAGCATGACTCTACCACTGGCAGCCAGAACAGACCAAATCAACATTATGTGGACCAGAGGAAAAGGAAGTATAATTATCACTTTATCTTGTTTCCCCCATAGGCCAACAGAAAAGATATGATCAGCATGGCCACACAGATGAGATGTAGACAATAAAGGCCCAAAGAGTGAGCTTTCTGACTGGTGTGTGCCTGTATACCTAGAATATGCCTGTCATTTTAGCACTCAGGAGGCTGAGACATGAGAATCACCAGGTTGAAAGCAGACTGGGTTACAAACCAAGACCTATTTCAAGAGAAAACAGGAAAGGATGTTTAAGAGAAAAGAGCCAGGTAAAATACCTTTCCCAAACTCATGAGAAAGGGCACTCTTGCACTTTCCCTCCTATAATTCTCACTTATTGAATGAATGGTAATTAGAAAGAAAAATCACGGAAATAAACCACCAAATGAAAATTGTTGAGATAATTAATTTTTTCAGTTTTTTAACATTTTAAAATGTGTACTTGTAGAAGTTAACACTTGTATGAATCATTAGAAAATTCAATTCTTTTCTCTCTTCAAACATTTATAACAAGTTAGGATGAATAGACTAAAAGGTAATACATTACACAACAGTAGCCTGTGACTATTTGTACATCTGATAGCTAAGGACTGAGACGCGCCTGGGAGATTAGTAAAGCACACCTCTGGGTATGTTTGTGATGGAGTTTCTAGAAGAGAGAAACTAAGTAGTGCTACCATGAATGTGGGCAGAGCATCCTATAGGTTGTGGACCCAGATGGACGAAAGGGAAAGAAGAGCTGGGTGCAGATGGCTCACATCTGTAATCCTATCAAGAGGCTGAGATCTGAGAATCACAGAAGCCAGCCTCAGGCAGGAAAGTCTGAGACTCTATCTATCATAAACTAGCAAAAAGCCAGAAGTAGAGTTATGGCTCAAGTGATAATGTGTTTTTGAACACCAAAGTCTAGGCCCTTAGTTCAAGCCCAAGGACTGGCATTGAAAAGCATTTTTGAGTAGAATGGAGTGGATATTGAAAATACCACATATGGAGTTAAAGCAATAGCATAATAAAATAAATAAGTTGAAAAACGGTCTTTCAGCTTACCTTACAGATGATGAATATCAGCTTAGTATCAATTATATGTATACTTTAAACTTCTAAAAAGAAAAATTGGCCACATAGAAATGTCAACTGTAGAAGTAGGTCAAGCTAGGTGTTGGTAACTAGTGCCTATAATTCTAGTTACTCAGGAGCCTGGGATCTGAAGATCACTATTCAAAGACAGCCCAAGAAGGGAAGTCTATGAGATACTTATCTCCCATTAACCACACACACACACACACACACACACACACACATACACACACACACAGAGTCAAAAGTGAACTGTGGTTCAAGTGGCAGAGTACCAGTCTTGAGCAAAAAAGCTAAGGGATAGCACCCAGACTCTGAGTTCAAATCCTACTACCAGTAGTACATACACAAATCTAATTCTGGACCATAAACCTTGATGGTCAGATCAATGCAATTGAGATTATATCTATTTCACAAGTTTGCTGTCAAAATAATAATGTACATAATAGGTGTGACCACAATAAATCATATCCATGACTATGAGGATATGCTCATTTCATCCCTTTTGCCTTTGTGACAGTATGTGTCAAGTCCTGTCCCTAGGCTCTGTTTCCTTTCACAGTCTACTCCTTTGGGTCTCTCTCTTCCTCTGCCAATGTACACTGGCTCAGAGGAAAATATGCAGACTTACTTTTTTTTTTCAAATTGCAAGTAACCATCCACCAAGGCAAGAGGCAAGAATGAAATGGAGAGGGTTACAGCTGATGAGGATAAATATTATCCCTGCAACTTTTGCTTACTGGTATGTGTATTTGTGTACATCTCTTTGTACATACATATATACGTGCATTCCACAAGATACATGTACTACTGTGAGCCACAGTGACAACAGCGTGCATGCTGCTGAATGCTCAGTGTGAAGACTACCCCTGGCCCAAAGTTTCTGGTGGCCTTTAACAAGCTTCCCTGACTGGGAAAGATAAGATCCTGTCTCTCATATCCATTCCCCAGAAAGGACGTATGCATGAAAACTCATATGGGGAGCCAGGATATAGGAGTTCAGTCTTCAGCTTTACCTCTAGTATGATACTGGGGAACCTTTTGATCATAAAGACAATTTAGGGTAAGGGAAGAAACGTGACTGTGCATTTCCTGTGGTTACCAGCCCTGCCTCTTGCTTGCTTGCTTGCTTACTGGGAGTAATAAATCCAAAGACTGAAAGCTAAAATCATCACTGCCCACTGCAGCCTCTCTGAGAAGATGCATCATCTTTCTCTTCCTCTGCTGCTCTTCCTCTTATGCTCCGGAGCCAAAGCTGGTGAGTACTGGGATCCTTTCCTCTGTAATCTACAGGATCAATCCCTAAAATGAAGGTGTTTAGTCTGAATATAGACAAATCTTTTGTTTGTTTGTTTGTTTGTTTGTTTTGATGCTGATACTTGGGCCTGAACTCAGGGCCTTGATTCTGTCCTTTAGCATTTTTGCACAAGACTAGCGCTCTACCACTTGAGCACAGTTCCATTACCAGTTTTTTGGTGGTTAATTAGAGTTAAGAGTCTCAAGACTTTCCTGTCAGGTCTAGCTTTGAACCACAAGCCTCAGATCTCAGCTTCCTGAGTGGCTAGGATACAAGCCACTGGTATAACCCACTGGAACCCAGCTGAATATCACTGATTCTTAAACAGGTCCCAAGATCACTCTTCAAGAGTGAAGTCACCCCTCCAGATCCTTAGACCCACTCTGTCACCTACAGTAGTTTCCAGGAGCAAAGAATTCTACATTGGTTGGGGGAATCCCAGAGCTAGTGGAAAAGGAGGAGGATCCTCAGGAAAATAAGCACATTCTTGACATCCTCTGAGCTTCAGGACTACAGATAAATAACCGTGTGATTGAGCCACTGTGTGGTGCTGTTCATGGACAATGAGAAGACCAGGACAGGTACCTGCATCACATGCTCTATACAGAGACGGGGCAAGGTGGGAGTGGAGGGAATCTGAAATGAAAAAGAAAAAGTCTACATGGCTTCTAAGGCAGGTTGATTGTTGTGTCCAGAGGAAAGAATAAGAATGGAGGTGAAGGTTGTAAGTAGGGAAAAACAGATAAAGAGAGTGGGTGATGGCCAGAAATCAGGACAAGAGTGAGATTCAAGGGAAACTTCTCCCAACCTTAACCCAACTGTGCATTCTCAAGATAAAGCATCAATGCCAGTCTTCATGGCTTGGGCTTTTCTGTTTCAGAGGAGATCATCGGGGGCACAGAATGCAAGCCACACTCCCGCCCTTACATGGCCTACCTGGACATTGTCCATTCCCAAGGTCAAGTTTATGGTTGTGGTGGTTTCCTGATCAGGCGAGACTTTGTGCTAACAGCTGCTCACTGTGCAGGAAGGTGAGACTATAAGTAAGATCTTCACTTTTGAAGACAAACAACTGGAGTAACAAGCTGGGACATGCCTATGGAGGAGCCTGAATGGGGTTTCTAGTCCTGAGTCCACTTTCAGGACCAAAAAAAAAAAAAAAAAGAATTGGGCTTAATGAATGTGCGCTTATCATAGATGCCCTGAGCTTCAGTCACTCTGAGTACAGCATCCTATAAAGGAAAAAGGAGGCCCTTTTCAAGGTCTCCTAAAAGTAGCTCTCTTCACCCCCGCTCCAATATATAAGATGCACTTTATAGTCCACACCCAGTTCTCTGGGCCACTTCCTTCATGCAGTTTCAACAACATCATTCATTAGTGCCCAGGGTCCAGAGCACACCCTTTCTATGGGAGGTGGAAAAAGGGATTCACAGAGCACCACCTCTTCCCCTTTTCTCTGCCATCTCTTGCTCTCGAAGACTGGAGTCCATATAGGCCTCCTTGAGCCCTATCCCCCAAGCTCTTCCATGGCTCATTCCCTAGCCATTCCTAGACATTCTGCCCTGAATCTTCCCTGACTGAAATATGAGACCCCAAAAAGGAAGTCTACTGCAGGTAGAGTCTGTTATCCCAGTGAAAGATTCTAGCCTCTACTGAAAATAGACATGTCAGGAGAAACCTCTAGCTAGCATTTGTTTGTGTTTGTCCTTCCTTCTTCCTCCTAACAGGTTCATGACAGTCACCCTAGGAGCCCACAACACAACAGGGAACGAAGACACGTGGCAGAAGATTGAGGTTGAAAAACAATTCCCTCATCCAAAATATGATGATAATTTCATTGTCCACGATATCATGTTACTAAAGGTGACAGTATCTTTCTCCTCCTTTTCTACCTCTTTATAGACTTTGTCTTCAGCTTAACTTTCCTTGCCCAGTGTCTAAATGGTACTCCTTCGCTATTCCTTTGTGGTTTGGCTCTAACATGAAGCTCTTGGCTCTGCCCTGCCTGGGTTGCCACAAACTACCTCATAGCCCCTGGTCTGTGCTGACAACCCCTCATTCCTTTCACAGTTGAAGGAGAAAGCCAAACTGACTCTGGCTGTGGGAACACTGCCCCTCCCATCCCAATTCAACTTCATCCCCCCTGGAAGAATGTGCCGGGCAGTTGGCTGGGGACAAACAAATGTGAATGGGCCCGGCTCTGACGTTCTGCAAGAGGTGAAGATGAGACTCTTACCTCCCTGGGCCTGCAAACACTTCCCAAAGTTTAACCACAAGCGTCAGCTGTGCGTGGGCAATCCCACAAAGATAAAGAATGTTTACAAGGTGATCCTTTAACTATGTTCTCCATCCATCACTACTCAGGGGTCAGAATGCTAGTAGCATCAGATAGATAAAGATAACTGTCACCAAGGACAACATTTGGGGGAACACAGGAGTGACGAAACTGAAAGTGGCCCTCCTCCCATGATGCAGGACATTCTCTGACCGTGCATCCTGTCTGCTGTACAAGACATATATGGAGTAATAGGAAGAAGTTGCATGTCTGCCCCAGGAAAGGAGACTACACATATAAGTAGAGGAGTCAGGCATCTGGGGCTAACTCTGTGTGGTGGACCTGCTGTGGTGGACTTGTTGGCTCATCTCCTGTTTTCTCTCTCCTTCCTAGGGGGACTCCGGAGGCCCAATTCTGTGTGCTGGGATAGCCCAGGGCATTGCATCCTATGTACATATTAATGTGAGCCCCCCTGCTGTTTTCACCCGAATCTCCTACTACCGGGACTGGATCAACAAGATCTTGAGGGAGAATTAATCCAAGAGCCCAGACAACCTAACATGAGATCTGGAACTAGAGCTGAGCAGGTCCTCTGTGCCACCTACACTGGTCCAGCTCTGGTTCTAGCTGAAGTCTTGCCACCTCCCTGAGCCACTAGAAGGTTCCTACACATCACAATCTTTGTGAAATTTAATAAAGATCCAAATTTCAATATGTGTTTCCTCTCTTGGCTGTTCTCTGTGCACACAGAAACCTGATTCTCAAAAAACAAATTGTTTAAATAGTTGAAAAATGAATTTTACAATTTAGGCAGGAGGGGATGTAGTTGAGGAGGTGGGAGGGAAGGGATAGTAGGGGAAAAACAAAAGAGGAGGCAACAATGCTTGATAAGAAATGTACTCATTACCTTGCTCATGTAACTGTAACCCCTCTGTAGAGTATTTTCACAATAAAAAAAAACTTATTAAAAAAAAGAAACCTGACTCCCAACCAAAACAATTTGAAGATTTGGGAGGGGAAACGGAGGGGGGGAATAAGACAGAGGAACAGAGAAAGACTGGGCAAGAGACAGAAACAGAAAAACAGAAATACTTAAAGACAGAGATAGGGAGAGACAGAGTCAGAGTGCTAGAGAGACACAGTGATCTTGTAAGCAAACAAGATATGGGAATCTTTGGGCTGTCCCTGGCCTCCCCCTACTACACGCCAATAGCAATATCCTACTCTCTACCACCAAAGTGTAGCAACCAAAATGTCTGCAAACACTGATCCACAGTACCCAAAGAGTGGGGAAAAGCACTACCAGTTGAGAACCATTGGTTTGACACTTAGAAAGAAGGTCAATTCACCATTCTATTCAGCTTATTGCTTCTGGGCAACATGGTCTATATATGAGAGGACAAATGGATCCATCATTAACTCTTCTTTTCCATAAAATGAGTCCCTTTGTGTGAGGTAATATTGTGTGGGAACAAGGTTAGTAAATCAGTCAATCTTTAAGGCGTCAAATGCAGAGAAGAAAAAGTGATCTCCAGAGTAGATAGATATCAGAGCCACTAGGAAGCTTATGCCCTCCAAAGTAGAAAGGATCTGATACTATTAATTGCTTACAAATGGCTAACTGATCTTGCTAAGACAAGTGCCATCTCAAGAACTCAGTGACAGTCTCTACTGCTGCAAGTCAGATAATCAACCTGAATCAAACTTGGCATGAGACCAAAAGTGTAGATATGATTCAGAGATTCAGAGAATCGATTCTGTTGACAGATGCTAGGTTCTTCGGTATCTGCAGAGATATAATGGAGATTTCTCTCCATTGTAAGAAAGAACTTCTTAGCACAAACATTAGACAGTTACCAAAATAGCTAAGGCTTCTTTTGATTTTGCAGAAAAAGTAGAATCAGAAGACCTGAAGCCAGTGATACACACACACACACACACACACTCACACACACACACACACACACACACACAGCACCAAACTTTACCTAAAGCATATAAACTGTCCTGTCTTTCTAGTCCATCATTCCTCTAACTACTCAGTGCATTCATAATCCTAGGTGATACTGAGAAAGGGTATGTTGGAGAAATTTACTTCCCTCTATGTTACAAAATAATTTTTAGTTGTTCATATATATAAAGTTGTATTGTGTCAAGCATTGTGCTAGGCATTATATATATTTATATAGTTTCAATATTTCTTATTATAAAGGTGATGTACAGAGGGGTTACAGTTACATAAGTAAGGTGATGTCTACATTTCTTTTTGAACTGTGTTACCACTCCCCTCATTTTCTTCCACTTTCCTTCCCCCGACCCCTCTTCCCAGCAAGTTGTAAAGTTCATTCCCAACATAGTGTCTAGTGAGTATTGCTGTTGCATTGGCTCACCCTTTGTCCCACCATTTCTGTGGTTCCCCTTCCTTCCCTAAATTAAATAAACTTATATACAAAACAAAGGGTACAGAAATCAAAAACAGTGACCACAGAGAATGATGAACCAAAGGAAGAAAAGAAACAACTACAAATAGTACACTAAAAAGAAAAGAAAAGAAAACTTCTTGTTTCCACATCTTGGAGTTTATTTTGATTAGCATCATTTCATATGGTCATATGTACATAGCTTTTGGACTATTGTGATTTTAAAGTGATTTGGGCACTTGTGGCTCACAACTGTAATCCCAGCTACTCCAGAGTCTGAGGTTTGAGGATCACGGTTTAAATCCACCCAGGTAGGGAAGTCCATGAGACTCTTATCTGTTGTGCCCAGGTCACGGGACTCCTACCGAGAATAGGACTCTACAGCTGTTTTAAGGTTTTATTTAAAAGGGCTGCAGCTTGGGCCTCGTCCTATACTCCGACACAGCGGAGCCTAGGAGGAGAGCCCCGAGCTAAAGATTTGCAGGGTTTATAAAGGCTCACAACCAACCAGGTGTTTGGATTACCACCAGGTGTTGCTCTGCTAGAAACAAGCAACAAGTGGTCACTGCCTCAAAACTTTAACCCTTCATTATCTCCAACTAACTGCCCAAAAGATCTGGAAATGAAGTTGTGGCTCAAGTGGTAGAGTACTAACCTTGAGCAAAATAGTTCAAGGATAGCACTCAAGCCACCCTAGGATGGCACAAAAAAGGGTGTGTCTATAATGTACACACATTATATATGTATTGAAGTTGCTATGTAAATAATGATAGTCACACATATATATTAAAGTTGCTATGTAATAAATGTTAGTCAAAAATTGGGGGGGAAAGGGCTTATCCTATTGTAAGAATATAGCTCCAGAATGTTCAGGGAGATTTTATTCAAAATATTGTGCTCTGATTGCTCATAGATCTCCTGTCCACACACTGCCCACCACATTCAGCTCATCTCAGAAGCTGTCTTTTCTTCAAGAAAAGTCTTTATAAACAAATTACTCGATCACTTATAGGGGGAGATGTTATTATAGGGGGAGATGTGACTCTCTCCCAATGTTATACAGACAAAATCAAAAAGGATATACTCAAGCCTGTGCAACCAAGGCAGAGAAAACTCAAAAGGCCTGTGTGTGAAGCTTCCTGGTTGTATTACAAAATGCATCAAATTAACATAACACACCCCATAAATAGGTACAATTACATGCTAACTAAAAGGCAAGAAAAATGATTAGAGGGGCTGGGAAGGTGGTTCAGTGGTAGAGTGCTTGTCTTGCATGCAGGAGGCCCTGGGTTCGATTCCTCAGCACCACATAAGAAAAAAGAAAAAAGCGGGAAGTGGTGCTGTGGCTCAAGTGGTAGAGTGCTAGCCTTGAGCTGAAGAGCTGAGGGACAGAGCCCAGGCCCAGAGTTCAAGCCCCACAACCGGACCCAAAAAAAAGAAAAATGATTAGAATTAAAATAAGCCTCTGTGTAAATCAAGGCAGTCTGGAAACTGTGCCAGTACCTTTGGGCACTGGCATGAAAGTCCCCAAAATATGTACTCCCTGACCTTACCCTGCAGGTTTTTAATTACAGGGGTGAGTTTATGATTTACTTATAAAAGTAAACCATAATTATAGGAAAGCTAATATAACTGAAGACTTATTGTGTAACATGATAGCTATACTTAATAGCAATGTAATTTATCATTTATACATCACCTTTATAATAACAATAAAAAGGCAAAAGAAGAGTGATGGAGCTACAAAAGAAAATCACTGAGATTTTTAAGTATTCATGCCACAGAAAATACTGAGAATTAATACACTAATTAGCTTGATTTAGTGTATGTGTGCATATATATAACATATGTTGCATACCATAATTAAATGTAATTTTTATTTATGGATTTTAAAATATGATGAGGCCAGACACTGGTGGCTCACTCTTGTAGTCCTAGCTACTCAGGAGACTGAAATCTGAGGATCATGGCTCTAAGCCAGCCCAGCAGGAAAGTTCCTAAGATTCTCATCTCCAATTAACCACCAAAAAGCCAGACGTGGAGCTGTGGCTCAATTGGTAGAGTGCTAGCTTTGAACAAAAATAACTAAAGGACAGCATCCAGACCCTGAGTTCACACCCAAGACCAACAACAACAACAAAAAAGCCCCATTTAAAATTTGTTTAAGGAAGTGGAAGAGTGATTCAAATGGTAGAACATCAATCAGGTTTGAGTAAAAAAGACAAGTGAATGTTCAAGATTCTGAGTTCAAGCTCCAGTAATGATACACACACATACACACACACACACACACACACACACACACACATACACACACACATAACCTTTCAGCAATATAATTATAGCCTTAAAAGTAAGTATTTGGTGGCTCATACCTGTAATCCTATCTACTCAAGAGGCTGAGATCTGAGGATCATGGTTCAAAGCCAGCCTGGGCACGAAAGTTCATGAGACTCTTATCTCCAATAAAATACCAAAAAAGCCGGAAGTGGAGCTGTGGCTCAAGTGGTAGAGCACTAGCCTTCAGCAAGAGAAGCTGCCAGAACCTGAATTCAAGCCCCATGACCAGAAGAAAAAAAAAAAAACAGCAATGAAGGACTAGGGCTATAATTCAAATGGTAGAGCACCTGCCCAGCAAGTGCAAGGAGTACAAACTTCAGTATTGCCAAACAAAAAATAAACAAATAATGAAAATTAAAATAGAAGAGAGAGAAGAGATAGTAGCAGAGAAAAAATTGAATAAAATCGAGGCTACAACAGAGACATGAGGGAAGGAAATTTACTGACAAACCAAAATAAAAAGACAATTTCTTTTTTTAACTTTTATTTATTTTTAGTATATTTTTATTGTAAAGATACTGTACAGAGGGGTTACATTACATCAGTAAGGTACTAAGCCCATTTCCTATTGAGCATTGTTACCCCTTCCTTTGTTTTTCCCTTACCATCCTTTTCCTCCCCACCTCCCTATTCTTCCCACCCCCCCAAGTTGTAAAGTTCATTTTCAACATAATGTCTTATATATCTCATTGTTACAATGAGTCAACCTGTATCCTTATTTAAGCATTTTGTTATTTCCCTTCCCCTCCCCAAATTAGAATAATGTATATGCAAGATGCAGGGCACTAACATCAAATACAGTGAAAACAGTGGTTTTACTATGGGGGGAAGAACATACAAAAGAAACAAAACAAATCACATAGTACATCATAAATACATTAAAAACAATAGCAAGAAAAAAAAACACTGTGTCCCTATTGTGGAGTTCATTTCATTTAACATTGTCTTACATGGTCATATGTACGGAGCTTTTGACCTTTTCTGCTTGTCCTAGACTTATACTCATTATTGCAAATAAGGGAAATCATGGGACCTATGTTTCTTTGGGCCTGGCTTACTTCACTTAATATAAGTTTTTCCAAGTCTTTCCATTTCCTAAGAAATGGGGCAATGGGGCAATGTCATTCTTTCTGATGGAGGCATAGAATTCCAGTGTGTGTGTGTGTGTGTGTGTGTGTGTGTGTGTGTGTGTGTGTGTATGCGGGGAGCCGGCGCGAACGCCATGGCAAGGCGCCGCCCACTTCCTTGCAGTTTTGAGGTAACTCCATATTAGGCAGTGCTTGGCAGGACGGTGGGTCCTGGGCTTTGCGCATGCGCGAGCCATGTAGCGTCCCCAGCCAATCCCGTGGCACCTGGTGACGGCGAAAGGCAGACGACCAATGGGAAAACGACAGTGTTCCTATTCCCTATATAAGCGGCCATGTTTTGGGTACACGCGCTCTCGCGCTCAAGCTCTCCCATCAATTCAAAGGCTCTCCAATAAAGCGTGATCTGAGAAGACTCCTGGTGTGGTGGTCGTTCTTCCTCGCTGGCCGAGAAGGCGTTCGCCGCATGTGTATCACATTTTCTTGATCCATTCATCTACTGAGAGGCATCTGGGTTCTATATCTTAGTTATGGTGAATAATGCTGCAATAAACATAGTTGTGCTGGTAGCTTCAGTATAGCCTTGTTTGTGATCATTTGGGTAAATGCCCAAAAGTGGGATTGCTGGGTCATAGGGGAGCTCTATGTGGAGTCTTTTGAAGAACCTCCATACTGCTTTCCAAAGTGGTTGAACAAGTTTACACTCCCACCAACAATGCAGTAGGGTTCCCTTTTGGCCACATCCCCTCCAGCATGTGTTGTTATTAGAGTTCTTGAGTATAGCCATTCTAACTGGGGTGAGGTGGAATCTCAAGGTTGTTTTGATTTATATTTCTTTTATAGCTAGAGAGGTTGAGCATTTCTTCATGTGTCCATTGGTCATCCTTCTTTCCTCTTCAGAGAAGTTTCTCTTTAAGTCTTTAGCCCACTTATTTATCAGGCAGTTGTTTCTTTGAGGATTTGTTGTTGGGCGATTTAATTTTTTGAGTTCTAAGTATATTTTAGATATAACAGCCTTGTATGGGGGCTGGGAAGGTGGCTCAGTGGAAGAGTGCTTGTCTTGCATTCATGAGGCCCTGGATTCGATTCTTCCACACCACATACACAGAAAAGACTGGAAGCAGTGCTATGGCTCAAGTGGTAGAGTGTTAGCCTTGAGCTGAAGATCTGAGGGACAGAGCCCAGGCCCAGAGTTCAGGCCCATGACCTACCAAAAAAAAAAAAAAAAAGACCCTTGTAAGGCTGGTGAAGATCTTCTCACAATCCGTGGGCTTTCTATTGCTAGCTATGTCCTTTGTCATGCAGAAACTCTGTGGTTTCATGCAATCCCATTTGTTCAACCTTTCTGTGATTTGTTGTGTTTCTGGGTCTTTATTAAGAAATTTTTATCCTAGCCGGGCGCTGGTGGCTCACGCCTGTAATCCTAGCTACTCAGGAGGCTGAGATCTGAGGATCGCGGTTCAAAGCCAGCCCGGGCAGGAGAGACTGTGAGACTCCTATCTCCAATAAACCACCAGAAAAAACGGAAGTGTCGCTGTAGCTCAAGTGGTAGAGCGCTCGCCTTGAGCTGAAGAGCTGAGGGACAGCGCCCAGGCCCAGAGTTCAAGGCCCACGACCGACAAAAAAAAAAAAAAAAAGAAATTTTTATCCTGTGCTAAGGAGCCTTAGAATTTCTCCTATTCCTTCCTCTAATGTTTTCAGGGTGTCTGCTTTGACTTCGAGGTCTTTGATCCATTTGGAGCTGATTAAAAGACTTAATTCCAAATGATTGGCTTATCCGGAGCCCAGTGTACTGACTCAGTCCTGACTCAGCCCATGGCAGTGGTATCATTGAACAAGCTCCATGTGGGTTGTGTGTTGGGAAGGACAAGATCACACAGCAGTAGAGATTTGATTCTGAGTTGTGAGGGGCTGTTACCATCACCAAATGCACGTGAGGGCTTGTGAAATTCCCCTCTAAAGATACTGACTCGTCACCTAGGGTCCTTGACTTCGATCACAGAATAAGAATATTTGGACAAGTTATAATAGTAAGAACACTCACCAGGGCTTTATTGAGTAAGTAAGCAAGCAGGCAAGCAGACAAGCAAACAAGCAAAACAGCAGAGACACACTCTAACAGATTGTGAGTGCTCTCAAAGGGAAAGAGATGCACCTGGCTCTTTGACATCAAGGCAGGAACTGACTTAAAGTTATGTGGGCAGGTATTTTGCTTTGCTCCTAATCACTCTTGGTGTTACATATTTACCACTGGGGCTCAGGGACTCTGAGACTGACCAGTACTTTAAATATATGATCATTACATCTAAGCATCACTTTTAAGAAAGAATGCCACATATTTTAAAACATGTTTATTCCTGAGATCGAGTGCATCTTACCACAAATGTTTATCCTTTGAGATAAGCAGTTAGTGCCAGGAGGAGCCATTTTTCCAAGTATTTGCTTCTCCAGGAAACATGTCTTTTTATAAGTCCTTTCTCAGTTTTTAGAGCACACTAATTATTTAGGGACAGCAGGTAAGATCAGATGGAGAAAGCTGTTCCTGCTCTTTGTTTTTTCTTGTGTTAATATTGCAGCTTATAAAGGGGTGCAGGGGTTAAAACAAAGATAGTGCTATGTCTTTAAATACCCTGTTACTCAATTCCTGGCTGCCATTCACCTTATTTTCCCTTGTCTATCCTACCTCATTTTCCCCTGAACCAACTTTAGTCCCTGAAACTTAAAGGAAGTTGAAGGGTGAATATCAGTCTACTGTATTTGCTTTAAGATGAGTTTTTTTTAATTCATGGCTGCCATTTACCATGTTTTATTTTCCCTAATCTCAGCCCATGGCAGTGCACCATTGAACAAACTCCACGTGGTTGTATGTTGGAAAGGACAAGATCACCCAGCAGTACAGATTTGATTCTGAGTTGCGAGAGGCTGTTACCATTGCTTGCTCCTGCCTGGAAAGCCAAAGGCAAGTACTCATCTGACTTTCATCCCTCCTTATGAGAGGTTTACACAACTGCTGGGGTGGGAAACTCAGGCCTGCCCAGCACAGACACTGTCCAGATGCATGCCCGGTGCAAAGGGAAAGAGAAAAACTAGCACTTCTCAAATTAAATTGAGGGGAGCAGGGGAGGTGGAGAGGGATGGAAAATAATGATGACAGGAGTGATTTAATTCATGATGCATTATACTGCCAGGTGCTAGTGACTCACACCTGTAATCCTAGCTACTCAGGAGGCTGAGATCTGAGGATTGCAGTTCAAAGCCAGCCCAGGCAGGAAAGTCCATAAGACTCTTATCTCCAATTAACCAGAAGTGCAGCTGTGGTTCAAGGGGTAGCGCAATAGCTGGAGCTTCTTTTATTTTTAGAAAGAAATCTCAAGGATAGTGCCCAGGCCCTGAGTTCCAGCCCCAGGACTGGCACAGGAAAAAAAAAAAGGCACAGCATAATCCAGGTGCCATGGCTCAGGCTTGTAAACCTAGCTTCTCAAAAGGCTGAGACCTGAGGATCCCTATTCAAAGCTAACCCAGGTTATCTCCAACTAATTAGTAAAAAGCCAGAAGTGGAAGTATGCCTCAAGCGGTACAGCACCAGCCTTGAGTGAAAGAGCTAAGGGACAGAGCGTAGGCCCTGAGTTCAAGCCCCACTGTTGGCACAAAAAGAAAAATGAAAGAAGACAGCATGGTATATGAAGCTAAAGGGGAGGGATGTTTATGTGCATGTGTGAGAGCTCTCCAGCAGGCTCAGTTTTTTCTGGAAAGAATCTGGACTTTTTCTCTTTCCCCTGTAAAATATCCTGTGACTGAACATTCTTCACCAAGACCATCTGTGGCTACCCTTCCGTGCACCAGATCTCTCTGCCTGCCAAGCTAGAGAGATGGAAAAAAGTAGTTTATAGATCTCTGTCCAGATTATGTGATTTGTGGCTTGGGCAGTTATTTACTGAGCCCATGGTTTTGATTAAATGACAAGAGGCTTCTGTCCTCATTCAACCTCTCAGGACTTTCAACTTCTTTGGCTAATTGGGATATAGGGATTGTGGTTTTGTTATATGGATTTGAGGCTATCAAATGCAACTTAAGAATTGGTTGTATTTATTTGGATTCATCTCTTCATCACTCATTGTATCATTAAGCAAATAACCAGGTAGCTAAGATCTCTGTTAGTTTTCTTGATAGTTTGTTAGATGGAAATCTGCTGGGGCCTTCATCCAGCACATGACCTTATCTTTACTGGGCATGATGACTCTGAAAAGTGCACCGTGACCCACAATATGTTTTCCGTTTCTACTTCTGGGCTGCAAAACAATCTGTTTGGCTTGTTCTTGGGGCTTTTTTTTACTCAAAGGGCCTTTCTGTCGGGTCCTGACAGTGACAGATGATACAGTCACATAGGATAATTGGGGGAATGTCTGATGGAGGAACTCTTTGCAGAGGGAACTAATGGGAGCTTATGCTATATCCCCAGAACTAAAAGAGTAAGAAGCCAGCTTACCTCTTTAACATAGCATAAAGAGGCCTTGGGAAGAAGCTACAGAACTAAAAGAGAGCTGAAGTTCTGCCTGTGCTAGTGCTCCTTGTAGATACAGGATAGAAGCTATAAGCAGTGATAGGAAAAGGACCTACCGTGATCACTGGTGTGAATAAATTCTACCTCTTTATTCTCCTGCCTACTCATAGCCAACTCCGACTGCAAGCCAGAGGAAAAGGCCAGCCTTCAAAGCAAACTACAAAGATGGAGCCAAGAGGTATGGAGAGTGGGTCCCTTAGTCTGTCTTGTGTTACAAGAGCAAGATGCAAGAGTCTGGGGATTCTATAAGGAAATGTGGCCCACAATTCTGGTGGCTGAAGGGTCCAGAATCTGACTGCAACGAACTATGGCAGAGAAGTGGGACAGGAACCAGCCTCATGCAGAAGGAGCCAGGTGGAGGGGCGGGGGGCTTGTTTTATAATAACTCATTCTAGCAAGCACCAATGCAGTCCTTCCAGATCTATGCCATAGTTGCAAGACAGGCACTGATCCCTGCCAAGGTCAGCCCCATAACCTAATCAACCTGAAAGAGACACCACTTCTCAATAGCACTATATTGGGACCAAGTTTCTAGCATGTGAAGCTTTAAAGAGCAATTCATGTCTAAACCATAGCAAGGGGTAAATGGAGACCAGCCACACAGGATCTCTTTCCTGCCTGAGCCCAAACCCCAAAAGTTCCTTCCATACAGTCCTTCAGCCTGCTTTCTCTCCCTGCCTTTGGTTGAAAGTCCCAAAATAAGCCATACTTTGTTTTCACAGGAGCTTCCTCAATTCTTCCACTTCAAAGAGAGAAAAAGAAAAACAAAGTCACATTACTAAGATGACATATTCTCAATCCACGCTAAAGTAGTTTTGGTGTAAGAAACATAGTATACTTAGACAGGGTATCTATGGCTCTTGTCTGGAAACCTAGCTACTCAGGAGGCTGAGATCTAAAGATTTCAGTTTGAAGCCAACCTGGGCAGGAAAGTCCATGAGAGTCTTCAATTAATTAGCAAAAAAAGCCGAAAGTGGACCTGTGGCTCAAGTGGTAGAGCACCAGCCTTGAGCAAAGTAGCTAAAGTACAGCTCGGACCCTGAGTTCAAACCCCAATATGGGTGCTCATGCACACACGCACACGTGCACACACACACACACACACACACACACACACACACACAACTCTTAGTAATCACCTAGAGAATTTGGCTTCTCTGTTCCCACAACTTTAGGTCTCACTTAATCAAAGATCCTGTTTCAATTCCACAGGGCCAGAGTTACAGCCAGAGTGTCTTCAAATGTAAAGCTATGGCTACCAGCTGTCATGTCAAATTTCTCTTAAGAGACCTGTAGGCAACAGGGAAACTACCAAGTGACCCCGATTATCATGAAGGAATAGAGTTGTCACATAACACTGTAATCAGGGGGCAGGGATCTTCATGTTCTATACCCAAGAGTAAGTATAACATGCAGTTGCCCCAAGAAGGCAACTTAACCTCAGAGATAAAGGTCTAGGTTTTGCCACTGGATAATGAACCAACTGACACTCTTATCAAGGGGTTAGGGGGTAGACAGGGGTAGGAACAGTGCTAGAGGAGAAAGAGGATAGCTATTTAATAATGACTCTGAGACTTAGGAGCATGATCAAGTCAGCATCTTGAAAGTAAAGTCCTGAGTTCAAAGCCTTGCACCAGAAAAAAAAAATTTTAATGATACCTTTAAAAGTAAAAAAAGGGGCTGGGAAGGTGGCTCCGTGGTAGAGCGCTTGCCTTGCATGCATGAGGCCCTGGGTTCGATTCGTCAGCACCACATGGACAGAAAAGACTGGAAGTGGCACTGTGGCTCAAGTGAGCTAAAGAGCTGAGGGACAGCGCCCAGGCCTAGAGTTCAAGCCCCACAATCGATGAAAAAATAAAACAGTTTAAGAAAGTAAAAGACAAATGCAAGCCAGGTACAGTGGACCACATCTGAGATCAGGAGGACTGCAGTTTAAGGACAACTTTGACAAAAAGTTTGAATTCCAGTATCAACCAATAAAAAGCTTGACACGGGTACACACCTGTCATCCTGGATATATAGAAAGTATAACCAGAAGGATTGCAGTCCAGGAGGCCCTGGCAAAAAAGAAGACCCTATTCAAAAAAAAAGCAAAAAGATCTAGGGAGGGTGGATCAAATGGTGAGGTGCCTGTCTAGAAACTCCAGTGCCATATGAAAAAGAAAAGTAATTGTAGAAAGACAAATCAGAGAATGGAAGGTGTTTGTACAAAATTAACTAAGTCTATCAATCAATAAAAAATAATCAGAAAGCCAGGTATTTTGTACATGCCAGTAATCCCAGCATTCAGAAGGCATGCAGATAGAGATTTCTCTGTCAGCCTAAGCTACATAGCAAGATTCTTGCCTCCAAAGAAAAAAGGAAGGAGAAAGGGAGAGAAAGGGGAAAATAAAAAAGGAAGATCTGGGTATCAGTGGCCACACCTGTAATCCTAGCTATTCAGAAGGCTGAGGTCCCAGGATCATGGTTTGAAGTGAGTAGTGGCAGGAAAGTCCTTGAACTCTTATCTCCAATTAACTACCAAAAAAACTAGGAGAAGGAAGAGCTGTAGCTCAAGTGTAAGAGTGCTAGCCTTGAGCAAAAAAGCTCAGAGACAGCACCTAGGCCCTGAGTTCAAGAAGAGAGAAAGAAAGAGAGGAAGGAAGGGAGGGAGGAAGAGGGAAGGATAGAGGGAAGAAAGAGGTAAAGATTCCCAGGCACAGCTTGGAATCCCAGCTTGTTGGGTGGTGAAATTGGAAGAATCATAGTTCACGGCCAGACTGGGCAAAAAGTTAGTGAGACACTCATCTCAGTCAATAGCTAGGTATGGTGGCTTGCACCTGTCATTCCAGCCATGCAAGAAGCATAAATGAGAGGATCAGTGTCCAGGACAGGCTGGGCAAAAAGCACAAGACCCTATTCAAAAAATAATGAAGGCAAAAAGCACTGGAGGCATGGCTCAAGCGATTAAGAGAAAAATCTGCCTAGAAAGACCCTGACCTTTCCAAAAAAAGAAAATCCTAGAAAAAATTAAGAAGATAGGACAACTCTATAGAAACACACACAAGAGGAAATTAACAAAATAAAATAAAATGGCAAAAAATGGAAGTTACTCAACTGCATTACTAATCAGGAAAATAATACAAATTGAACCACAAGTGATAGTCTTACACACTCCAGAATGGCTAATATTAGAAAGATTGATAATGTCAAGTAAGAATAAGAACAAGAGGAAAGAATGTCAATTGACTCAACCACATTAACTGCAGCTGCTGAGGAGCTGAAAATGCATGTATAGTATGCCATTGGCTCCACACCTAGGAAAACACAAAAGGAATCACCCCACCATAAAACATGAGCAAGAATATTTACAACCATGTGAGGAGAAATGAATACAATGGATAAATAAAATATGGTAGGATCATGAACCCAGCCATATACATTAACCACTGTTACAATAATATAGATGAATCTCACAAATGTAATTTGTGTGTGTGTGTGTGTGTGTGTGTGTGTGTGTGCTGGTACTAGTGAATGTAAGGCCTGGACACTGTCCCTTAGCTTTTCTACTCAAAGCTGGTGCTTAATTTTTGGTGCTTAATTAGAGATGAGTGTCATAGACTTTCCTGCCCAAACGGGCTCTGAAACTCCCTCCTCAGATCTCAGCCTTCTGAGTACTTAGGAGTCCAGGCATGAATCACTAGTGCTCAGCCTCAGACATAATTTTGAGGAGAGAAAAATGTGAACTTAGGAGATCTACTATGTAAATCCATTTATATAAAGCCTAAAAATAGCCTAAACTTACCAATAGTATCAAAAGTCAAGATGGCAGCTTGGTCACTAGTGACTCACACCTATAATCCCAGCTACTCTGAGGATCAAGATTAAAAACCAGCTCAGGCAAGAAATAGCATGAGACTCTTATCTCCAACTAACCATTAAAAAAAGCTGGAAGTGGAGCTGTGACTCGGATGGTTGAGGTTAGCCTTGAACAACAACAATAAAAAAAAAAAAAACTCAGAGACAGCACCCAATATCTGAGTTCAAGCCCCAGGAATGACGCAAAAAAGCAGTCACTATGGTGATTACTAATGGCAAGGATAGAGGAGGGTTAAAAATTGGGAGGAGACATGACTAAGGTGGGAAGCAAGCTTCCATCCAGAGTGAGGGTGATGCTGTATTTGCTGACTGGGTTAGTGGTTATATAGCCAAACACAGTGGGAGAATTGGAGTTGTAACTCAAATGGTAAAGCACCAACCTTGAGCAGAAAAGTCAAGTAAAAGTGGGAGGTCCTGAGTCCGAGCCCAGTACTGGCACACACACACACACACACACACACACACACACACACACACACACACACACACACACACACACCATAGGTTAACCTCTTGATGAGTGATAAGCCAATAAGCCTGACCAGGAAGTTTATCGCTCACCACAAGTAAGAAGAGCACTGAAATTAATTTATTCTCCTCAAATAGCAAGCAAAGAACTTTCACTGAAACGTTATACTAACTTATATAGGTTAGACTCATCCTCACAGAGAAAGGGAGGCACGTTCCTGAAATGTTCAGGATCATATTGCATGTTCAAAACAAGCAGGACAGGAATGGCCCAGAGCAAAGAATGACCCTGACATGATAATAAGCAAGTTTACTCCAGGTCACTGAAAAAATGAGTCACAGCAATGCAGTAATTTGGACTGGTTCTTTACCAGTTTCTTCCAAGACCCTTAGCTGAAACAAAAAAAACAACTTTAAAGTCAGATCAACAGTCCGAAAAGGGACAGCACCTTTTGATACCACAACCTGGCGCCCAGGATGGGATCTTGCCCCTAAAATCTCCAGTCATGCATTGTGGGTAACAAATTGCACAGATGAGTTCACTGTGAGATACCTCACAGTGAATACGGTGTAGATGTGTGTGTCAGTACTAAGACTTGAACTCAGAGCCTGGATACTGTAGCTGAGCTTTTGCTCTCAAGACTATCAAGCACTCTACCACTTGAGCCATAGTTCCATTTGGTTAGGGAGAATGGAGGACCACCCTTTGGTACAGAGGTAAATTGCCTTGATGAAAACCTCCTACATCTACTCTGTGTGTGTGTGTTGTGTGTGTGTGTGTGTGTGTGTGTGTACATTCCTGACACTGGAGGGGTGTGCATTTCCAACACAGGTGTCTGTAACTCAGAGTTCCTATGGGTTGTTGCCTTTTAATAGCCTATCTTTCAACTTTTCATTAACTACTTTTCCTATTTCATCACAGGTACTTCCATTCTCTCAAAGGATATTGAATTTAATTGGGCATAAACACTATTGCTAGAGGAGTTACAGCTAGCCTGTTTTGTATGCCAGTCTATCTCTGTATCCCAAGATCTTAAAAACACCATCTGCAGGAAATGGCTCAAATGGTAGAATATCAGCCTTGTGTGAAAAAGCCAAGTGAAAGTGTCCAAGCCCTGACTTCAAGCCCTACTAACAGTGGGGAAAAAAAATCATTTTTAATTCTATCACTTGTCTCTTTGAACAATACCATCTAATCTCATATATATTATTTCTTAGACTTTTCAGGTAGGTTAGTGATGCACCATTGAGAGTTCCTCTTCTTTTTTCTTTTTTTTTTTTTTTTGTCAGTCATGGGGCTTGAACTCTAGGCTGGGGCTTGAACTCTAGGCCTGGGCACTGTCCCTCAGCTCTTCAGCTCAAGGCTAGCACTTGACCACTTGAGTCACAGCACCACTCCTGGTTTTCTGGAGGTTAATTGGAAATAAGAGTCTCACAGTCTTTCCTACCCAGGCTGGCTTTGAACTGTGATCCTCAGATCTCAGCCTCCTTAGTAGCTAGGATTACTGGCATGAGCCTCCAGCATCTGGCACCTCCACTTCTTTTATTTTTTGCTAGTCCTGGGTCTTGAACTCAGGGTGTGGAGATGTTCCTCTGTGCTCTTTGTGCCTCTTTGTGCTCAAGGCTAGCACGTGAGCCACAGTGCCACTTCCAGCTCTTTCTGGGTAGTTGATTGGAGATTAAAAAAAAAAGTCCCATGGACTTTTCTGCCTTGACTGGCTTTAAACCATGATTCTCAGGTCTCAATTTCCTGAGTAGCTAGGATTACAGTATAAACCACAAGCACCCAGATTATCCACTTTTTTATATTCATATTCCATTGTTTCAACCACAAAATGTTCCAAGTATATGTCTTACCACCTCACTGACTTATCCAATGGTTCAAGTAGGTCCATGAATAGGTAAGATTTCTTTATCTAGCATCATACTTCAAAGAGTATATCATAAAACCAGCAAGCTTTTAATTATATGTAAATATGATTTGGAGACTCATGAGGAAAGTGGATTTAGCTGCATGGACATTTCATAATTTTTTTATATTTTTTGTACATTTTTATTGTAAAAATACTGTACAGAGGAGTTACAGTTACATGAGCAAGCAAGGTAATGAGTACATTTCCTATCGAGCATTGTTGCCTCCTCCTTTATTTTTCCCCTTCCATCCCTGCCCTCCCATCTCCACAACTACTCTCTCCCACTCCCCCACCCCCCCTCGCTAAAGTTGTAAGTTCGTTTTCCACATAGTGTCTTGTACATCTCATTGTTACATTTCATAACTTTTTGTTAATATTATTAGTATGTTTTTGCCAGATGCTGGAGGTTCTCACCTGTATACTTAGCTACTCAGGAGGCTGAGATCTAAAGATCACAGTTCAAAGCCACTCCAGGCAGGAAATCTTCAATTAACCATCTGGAAGTAAAGATGTGGCTCAAGTGGAAGAATGGCTGTCTTAAGCAGAAAAAGTCAAGCAATAATGACCAAACCCTGAATTCAAGCCTCGGTACTGACAAAAAAAAAAATCCTTATGTCTTTCCTGCATAAATGACTACATGCCTGTCATCTGTTTGTCCAAATCCTTATTTCACTGTGAAATTACATTCCATTGGCCATCTCCCCTGCTGATCATATATGCTGCTATAGGCTTTACATATCCCATTTAATAATCCATGAACCAGCAATAAAAAGGACCATTTCACCGGCCTTATTTGTTACATTGGTAACTGGATTTTGGGAGTCAGGAGGTCTTGTTGCTGTTGTTGTGCCAGTCCTGGGTCTTAAACTCAGTGCCTGGGCACTATCCCTGAGCTTTTTTGCTCAAGGCTAGAACTCTATCACTTGAGCCACAGCTTTACTTTAGCTTTTTTGGTAATTAATTGGAGATGAAAATCCCATGGACTTTCCTGTCCAAAAAGATTCTTGAATAGCTAGAATTACAGGTCTAAGCCACTGGCACCCTGCTTGATAGCTAATCCCAAATATCCACTTACTGCCATTATGCTACAAAACTACTCCAAAATCTATTGACATAAAACCACTGTGGCAGGGGCTGGGAAGATGGCTCAGTGATAGAGCGCTTGCCTTGCATGCCTGAGGCCCTGGGTTCGATTCCTCAGCACCACATAAGCAAAAAGAAAAAAGCCAGAAGTGGCGCTGTGGCTCAAGTGGTAGAGCGCTAGCCTTGAGCTGAAGAGCTGAGGGACAGCGCCCAGACCCAGAGTTCAGGCCCCAAGACCAGACCCAAAAAAAAAAAAAAAACTCCACTGTGGCAATATTGTCATTGCTCCTGTGGTTCAAGAATTCATACAGAGCACTGCAGGGACATCTGGTCTATGTATAGTGCTTCTCCTAGGAAGACTCAAAGGCTGAGGTGACTCATAGGGGCAAGAGTCACCTAGTATGCCATCCACACATCTGCCAGCTGCTTCTGGCTTTTGGCTAGACCTCAGTTGGCTAGACCTCAGCTGGAGCATCTCCCTGTAGCTTTTCCATGCAGTCTTTTTGCATGGGCTAATTTTGTTCTGCTCATAAGTCACTAAGGTTTCTAAGCACAATTTCTAACATCTCAAAATAGTAAGTGGCCGAGCCCGGCGCTGGTGGCTCATGCCTGTAATCCTAGCTACTCAGGAGGCTGAGATCTGAAGATCACGGTTCAAAACCAGCCCGGGCAGGAAAGACCGCGAGACTCCTATCTCCAATAAACCACCAGAAAACCGGAAGTGGCGCTGTAGCTCAAGTGGTAGAGCGCTCGCCTTGAGCTGAAGAGCTGAGGGACAGCGCCCAGGCCCAGAGTTCAAGCCCCATGACCGACAAAAAAAAAAAAAAAAAAAATAGCAAGTGGCCATTTTATGACCTAGTCTTGGAAGTCACATTCTTTGAGGTAGTTATGACTACCCATCTGGCTCAAGAGAAGGCATATGTATTCCACCTTTTTTTGTTTTTTTTGTTGTTGTTGTTGTCAGTCATGGGACTTGAACTCTGGGCCTGGGCGCTGTTCCTCAGCTATTCAGCTCAAGGCAAGCGCTGTACCACTTGAGCTACAATGCCACTTCTGGTGGTTTTTATTGGAGATAAGAGTCTCACAGACTTTCCTGCCCCGGCTGGCTTTGAACTGTGATCCTCACATCTCAGCCTCCTGAGTAGCTAGGATTATAGGCGTGAGCCACCAGCGCCTGGCTTGTATTCCACCTTTTGAAGAGGAATTAACAGGATTAAGAATAGAGTGTAAAACTGAGATGCTGTTCCAGGCATCTTTGGAAAATGCAAAGTCACCAAGAAAGCTTCCATCAATCCCGTCCTCATGTCCTTCCTTCTTCTTTTTTTTTTTTTTTTTTGGTCGTGGGGCTTGGACTCTGGGCCTGGGTGCTGTCCCTCAGCTCTTCAGCTCAAGGCTAGCGCTCTACCACTTGAGCCACAGCTCTACTTCCAGCTTTTTCTATTTATGTGGTGCTGAGGAATTGCCTCATGCATGCAAGGCAAGCACTCTACCACTGAGCCACCTTCCCAGCCCAATGAGCTTCCTTCTTTACTTCTCTCAAATTTGCAGGATTCTGCCTTTTATATTTCTGATATCTTTGCTAGTAATTTCATCTGATGATGATGTTATAATAGCAATGATGATGGATGATAATAACTAACATTTATGGACTCTATGTGCTAGAAACTGCTCTGAGAGATTTAAATATAGTAATTTATTGGTCCTTAAAACAGTCCTATGAGGTTATCCTCATTTTCTTAATTTCCAAAAAAAAAAAAACTAAAGAGAAGAAATTTACCAGGGAACAGTAAGCAGGGCCTGGGCAGAAGTTATTTGGCTGCCCGGTGTGCGTTAGATAGGACAAGCAGGTGAGTGATAGTTGCTGGTCATGGGGAAAGATTAGGACCAGATCATTTTGGGTCCTGGAGGTCTTTATAAGGTCTTTGGCTTTTACACTAAAACCAGAATACATTGGAGGACTTTGAGCAGAGAAATGGCATGATATAAATTTTTTGAAAGGGTCAGCCATTTGGAGAACCATAAGAGACCACCAAGAATTAGAGCTTGAGCAAGCACTGGTGGTTTGCATTTGTAATCCTAGCCATTCAGAAAGCCGTGATCTGAGGAGCGCAATTTGAAGCCAGCTGGCAGATAAATTGGAGAGACCCTTATCTCCAATTAACTAGCCAAAAGCCAGATGTGGAGATATGATTCAGCCTTGAGCTAAACAGTCAGGCAAGGCTCCGAGTTTGAGCCCCATACCAAAACAAAATAAAAAATTTTTAAATGGAAGAATAGAATATTCTAGATTTGGAGCTAGAAAAATCAATAAAAGGCTTTCTTCATATAGGAAGACTGGTGCTGATGGCTCACACCTGTAATCCTAGTTACTCAGGAGGCTGAGATCCGATATTGCAGTTTGAAGCCAACCAGGGCAGGAGAGCACATGAGACTCTTATCTCCAATTAACCATCAAAAAGTTAGAAGTGGGGCTGTGATTCGAGTGCTAGACTTGAGCAAAAACTATGGAGACAGCCAGGTACCAGTGGTTCACACCTGTAATCCTAGCTACTTAGGAGGCTGAGATCAGTTCAAAGCCAGACCAAGCAGAAGAGTTCATAAAACTCTTACCTCTTACCAATTAACCACCAAAAGGGCCAGAAGTGGTGTTGTGGCTCAAGTGGTAGAGCACTATGACTTGAACAAAAAAGCTCGGGGACAGCACCTAGACCCTGAGTTGAAGCCCCGGAACCAGTACAAAAAAGTAACTCACAGGTGAAATTCTAGCTACTCAAGAAGTAAGATCTGAGGAACATGGTTTCAAGTCAACCTGGACAGGAAAGTCCATGTGAAACTCTTATCTCTAATTAATCACAAAAAAAAAAAACAGAAGTAGAGCTGTGGCTCAAGTGGCAGAATGCTAGGTTTAAGCAAAAAAGCTCTGGGACAGCACCTTAAGTTAAGCCCCAGGACTGGCATTTTTTTTAATGCAGGAATAGGATAGCATTTGTTCATTAGGTGGTAACTGTGGTTAAGTTGATAAGAATTATGCATTGATTTATTAGTGACAGAGCCTGAAGAACTGCTCACAGATCAGCTCTGGGAGAAAAATGGAGGAGTCAAAGGTGACTTTAAATTTTTCCTCAGCAAATAGAAAAACTACAAGTGCCATTTGCTAAGACCGGGAGAAATAATTTTTTTAAAGCAAAAATAGGTTTGGGGTCAGGGAAATCTAGAGTACAATCTGGGACATATAAAATTTACAGGCTTTTAACAGTCTACTTGGAGATGTGGATTCTAGATTTCAGGGAAAGGGGCTTTGGGATCAAAGTGGAGAGTCATAAATTTAGGAGTTACAGGATACTATTTTTAAACAATTCATACTGGCATGTAAGCAGTATACATAAAGAAGAGGTCCAAGAACAGAGGTGGAGTGTTTCAGAGTCTAGACATGAGGAGGAAACAATCAAAACCAGCAAAGGGACTGAAGAGTGGCTAACAAAGTAAGAAAGAGGTAGAAGAACATAACATGGAAATTAAGTGAAAAAAAAGGTGCTTAAACAAATGTTACAGCAGGTAGAGTACATGGAGGTCAGAAATGAGATCTATGAACTCAGCCACATGAAGATGGCTGGCAAGAACCATTTCAGCAGGGTGGAAGAGAGTCACTGTCACCCCTGAAAATAAACTCTGGCTTTCCTGCAAAAACTCCATTTTCCCTGAATGCAAAACTTGAAACTGAAACTAATAGAGGAAAACAGAGAAACAGAAGCATAGGCAGTAACTTCCTGGTTAAGACTGAAAACTCAGCAAATGAGATTGCATCCAACTAAAATCTTCTGGGGCTGGGGGGTGGGTGGGTGGACAGGGGAGTAGAAAGACACTAGAACAGAGACAGTTTGCAGAACGGGAGAAAAATCTTTGCCAGATATATATGATAGATGAATAATAACTAGAATATATGAGGAGCTCAAAAAAGCTGAACTCCAAAAGAACAAACAACCCAATTAATAAATGAGCAAATTAATGAACAATGCTCAAAAGAAATAGAAATGGCTAATAAATATAGGAAAAAATGTTCAACAGCCCTGACCATGAAGGAAATACAAATCAAAATAGCATTGAAGCCAAGCTCACACCTGTAATCCTAGCTACTTGGGAAGAGATGAGAATCAAGGTTGTAAGCCAGCCTGAGCAGGAAATTCTGACCCTTACCTCCAATTAACTACCAAAAAAGCCTGTAGTTCAAGTGGTAGAGTACTAGCCTTGAGCAGAAAAAAAAAAAAAAGCTCAAGAATAACACCTATGCCCTGAGTTCAAACCCCAGAACAAGCATTAAAAAAATAATAAATAAAATTATTTTGAGATTTCATTACACTCTAATCAGATCATCAAGAATACAACAGCAAGCTGGGCACTGGTGGCTCATACCTACATTCCTAGCTATTCAGGAGGCTGAGATCTGAGGATGGTGGTTCAAACCCAGCCTAGCTTGCAAAGTCCTTGAGACTCTTATCTCCAGTTGAACACACACACACACACACACACACACACCTCTGGAAGTAGAGCTTTCACTCAAATGGCTCAGGGACAGTCCCCAGGCCCTGAGTTCAAGCCCCAGTATGCCAGCACAAACATAATAAAATAACCATAAAAAAAGAACACAACAAAAAATACTAATAATGATGTGGGAGAAAATATACTGTTGGTAGCAATGTAAATTACTATAGTCATTATGGAATGCAATATGCAGCCCCCAAAAAACTAAAAAGAGGACCAGGTACCAGTGGCTCATACCTATAATCTTAGCTACTCAAGAGACTGAAAGCCAGGCCTGTAATCCTAGCTACTCAAGAGGCTGAGATCTGAGGACCTCACTAAACTACTCAGAAAAAGCCAGAAGTAGAGCTGTGGCTCAAGTGGTAAAGTGCTAGGCTTGAGCAAAAGAAGCTCGGGGGAGGGGGGTGCTGGGAAGGTGGCTCAGTGGTAGAGCACTTGCCTTGCATGCATGAGGCCCTGGGTTCGATTCCTCAGCACCTCATAAGCAAAAAGGAAAAAGCCAGAAGTGGTGCTGTGGCTCAAGTGGTAGAGTGCTAGCCTTGAGCTGAAGAGCTGAGGGACAGCGCCCAGGCCCAGAGTTCAGGCCCCACGACCGGACCCCCCCGCCCCCGCCAAAAAAAAAAAGCTCAGGGGACAGTGCCAAGTCCCTGAGTTTAAGCTCCAGGAGTGCCACAGAGAGAGGTGGGGAGTGAAGGAGACTGAGATCTGGGGGTCATGGTTCAAAGCCAGCCCAGACAGAAAACTCCAAAACTCTATAATGAATTAACCAACAAATAGCTAGACTGGCAATATGGCTCAATTACCAGCTGTGAGAAAAATAAAGCTGAGCAAAAATACAAAGCTCTTAGTTCAAACACCAGTACTGGCACACGTGCACATACACACACACACACACACACACACACACACACACACCAAAAATAGAACTATCATATGATCCTGCAATACTACTCTTAGATATACATCAGAGTAATGTAAGTCAGAAAACAATGGAACCACTTGCACATCCATGTTAGAGCCCTATTCACAATAGCAAATCTATGCTCTACAACTGATGAATCAATTTAAAAATATATGATATATATCTACACAATGGGAATATTATTCAGATACAAAGAAGAATGAAACTATAGCATTTGTAGGTCAATGAATGGAGCTGGAGATTATCATGTTAAACAAAGTCAGACTAACAAAGGCAAAAAGCATATTTTTATATGTGGATTCTAGACCTAAAATATATAGAGACACATAGACATATATAAAAATTATAACTGGGCTGGGAAGGTGGCTCAGTGGTAATGTGCTTGCCTTGCATACATGAGGCCCTGGGTTCGATTCTACAGCACCACATAAGCAGAAAAAGCCAGAAGTAGTGCTGTGGCTCAAGTGGTAGAGCACTAGCCTTGAGCTGAAGAGCTGAGGGGCAGCACCCAGGCCCAGAGTTCAGGCCCAACAACCAACAAAAAAAAATCATAACTATAAGCCAAGCACTGGTGGCCCACACCTGCAATCCCACCTAAGATCTAAGAATCAAGGCTTGAAACCAGCCTGGGCAGGAAAGTCCATGAGACAATCACCAAAAAGCAAGAAACAGAGCTGTGGCTCAAGTGGCAGAGCACTAATCTTGAGCAAAAAAGCTCAGGGACAGCACCCAGGCCCTGTGTTCAAGCCCTAGAATTGGTATAAGAAACAAAAATGTGAACTAAGTGGGTAGCAGGTAGAAGAAGACAAAATAAGAACCAGCCTTAGTTAGCATTACCTCAATACTGCTTAGGGCTACAGACTTCATCCCCTGTGTTCAATGCACACACTCCACATATACATACACACTCACAAACATGCACATGTGCATGTATGAGGATTTCCAAGCTGCCTCCTCTCCACATTGAGTACAAGCATCTTGTTTGAGAGATCCTTCCTCCTGATAACTTCCTCATCTTATTGAAGTGCAGAGAGAAAAACAGCCTCTTCCATCATCATGTCTGCGATCCAGAGATGTGAGAAGCAGCCCTCCTCCCTGCACAGGGCTGGCCAGGCAGAGCTGCTCTACAATCCCCCTTGGTTACATCTCCCTGGGGCCCTCTCCTGGGGCCCAGTCTTGCTCTGCCTATGACTGCCTCCTCCTGAAGGGCCATGACCACTCTGGTGGGAAGAGCTTTCTCCATAACTTCAGAGGTGCTAAGGCCGGAGGAAAATAAACCGAGGAAAAGTCTTTTAATGTCGATTTTAAAGCCCAGGGCCACAACAGTGGCAAGGGTGTACTGCCTCAAATTCTCTGAGTGAATGGAAATAGAAGATCTGGGCTACTGTAGCCTCTGGCGGCAAGTAGTGCTCTAACTGAACAGTGCTCCTCAGCCATAGCCTGTCCAAAGACCACTATCAATACATTCATCTCTCTCTCTTCCTTTGTCCCTCTCACCTCTCTCTCCCTCTCCCTCCCCACCCCTTCCTTTACAATACTGGAAGGGCACACAGAAAGGAAATTCTTAGCCCTTTGCTCATTCATTGCTGTGGGTTTCTGAAGCAGATCTCAGCCAAGGGCATCTGTCTGGATGTCTGGATCAGATGTCTGGATCCGATGGGAAGGGCAGCATCTGAAGTCTTCATGTAGAAAGAAAGTGCAACCCTGAAGAGGCTGGCATCTCCAGAAGGCAAGGGGCAAGCTATGCCCCAGAATCCAGGGTCAAAGAAGATCATTTTTAAGAAAAAAAACAATATTATTAATAATAATATTCTTTATCTGATATGTCTCCATAGTTGAAATTTTGGTGGGTTTGTTGCTGGGTTGATTCATTTACTCACTGTAGTTCTACCATAGTTTCATCAGAAACTCTATTAAATGATGACAACAATATAAATAACACCTATCAAGTAACATCTAGAGTCTCACAAAACCTGTCTGTAAAATGAAGCAAAGGGCAGCTATACTGTTAGAGAAGGCACAGACAAGGGATAGCAGCCCTACTCTACCCTTCCCTGGTTAAGCCAAAGTTGCAGCCAGAATCCTGCTCCATGCTGACTTCCTATCCTGTCCAAAGAGATGACCTGGCTCAGTTCCTCACTTCCCACAAAGCAAAGAAACTTCACTTTCCCATCCACTCAGAGAGAATGTTCTTGTGTCTTGCTGTGTGATTCGAAGTTTAATAGACTATTAAGTGCCAAATGGTCTATGAGAGCTGAAAATAATTAAACTTAAATACTTCAGTTGTAAACGGAAGTGCAGAAAGAAAAGTTGATCCTCCTAATTCTCAGAACCTGGAAAATGAAAAACTTTAAGGGCCTTAGAGAAGAAACAGGCAGAGCCTGTCACCCATCAACCTCCTTGGAGATCCAGAATTGGTCTCTGGGATTGCAGCTCCGTTCTATTGTACCTTGGGCACAGGCTTCCTATCTTACCTGTATAAGATTACTAACAGGCCACTGTCTTCGTCTATCTGTTTAGAAGAACTTGTCTCATGCCACCCCCAAATTCACTGAAAGGAAAGATAAAGCCCAGAGAAAAAGGAAAGGGTTGTCAATAACTAGAGTATGTGGGTGAGGAAGCATAGTTGGATTTCTACAATGGTGAATAGTAACCGGTGAACCTCTGCTCTAGTAATAGACATATGACCTATTCCTGGCCATTTAGAACCCTTCCTACTTGGCCAGAATGGTTGGTTGAAAGAGGATATGGATCCTTAATGGGTCAACAACAGTCAATCCTGAGATGATTGCATTGACGGAAACAAGCCAAGAATCCATCTTTGCTCTTAAGGATGCCGCTCTTCCCAAAAATGAAGCTAACCTACAAAAACAAAAACAAAAAAAAGCTTATGAAAATAAGAAAAACATGAAGACCTGATGCAGTGTGGCAGGTGGTTAGAAGCCACCTCTGGCATAAGCAGCATGTAATACTCTTCTCTCCAGTTTAAAAAAAAAAAAAAGTGAGAAGTGGAGCTGCGACTCAAGCCCTGAGCACAAAAGCTAAAGGACATGCATAGGCACTGAGGTCCAGCCCCAGTACACACACACACACACACACACACCACACACTAACAGACAAAACACGGTGCTAAGGAGTGTTGAGAAGACAGGAGCCTGGCATCAGTGGTTCTCACGTGTAATCCTGACACCTGTAATCCTAGCTACTCAGTGTGAGGAAAATGGAGAAGACCGGATTCAACGGGTGAAGACTTTGAGGCACAGTCAGGGGTGGCCTTCCTTCCCGCGGGATGGGAGGTTGTCACAGCCTGAGGCCGGGATAGTTCGTGATTCAAGGGAGCAGATCATGGCACAAGGGGGCTGGTGCAGGACACAGGACATAGTTTTTCTCGGAACCGGGGTAGATGGAGACCTGTAGTTAGACCTGGAATGTCCCCCTCTCCCCCCCACCCTCGAGGTTGTGGAAATCCAGGGGTTCATGGTCAAGCCCGGAATGGAATGCTTTACCCAGGGCCAGATATTTGCTGATGCACCTGGGGAGGCTGAGATCTGAAGATCGAGGTTCAAAGCCAGCCGGGACAGGAAAGTCCATGAACCTCTTATCTCCAATTAACCAGTCGGAAGTGGAGTGGTGGACCGTGAGCCTTGAGCCCAATGACAGCACCCGAACCCTGCGTTCCAGCTCCAGGGCCCGCACAAAATAACCACAGAGAGGAAGTCTGGAACAGCTAACCACCAGGAGAGACGAGAGCGGTGAGGAAGGGGACAGATGCCGGTGGACGGGTCCTCAGATGACAGACCCCACGATGAGTGGACATCCAGAACTGTACGGACTGCGTAACCCGGAGTCTGCCGGCTCACGTTTGTCTCTGGGAGGAAAGCGCTCCACGCACTCGGCCCGGTTTCCCAGACCATTTGACCCGCCCAGTCTGGCTTCTCTCCGCCCCCCCGGGGGTAGAGCGCATGCGCGAGCGGCCGCGAGCGGCCAGCCGCGCAGCGTGGGGGGGGGAGAGTTGGTGTTGCGCGTGCGCTCTAGCTCCCGGTCGCTATGCGGGTGCTCGTGGGTGAGGGCGGGCAGAGGGAAAGTACGGGGCGGGCTCGGCTTAGAGTTTGAGGGCCGGCGTCCCAGGTGGAGAGAACGCTGCCTCCCGCACTGAAAACGCGACCCTGGCCTCCTAACCCCAGAAGCGGAATCCCTGGGGTCGGGTGACGCGGGTCACCTCGGCATGGCGGGCAGGGAAAGGGCCAGGCCCGGGGTCGGGCGGCGGGGACGTTTGAAACGGTTTGTGTTCTCGGACCAGGCGGCGGCACGGGCTTCGTGGGGACCGCCCTGACCCAGCTGCTGAAAGCCAAGGGCCACGAGGTGACGCTGGTGTCCCGGAAGCCCGGGCCGGGCCGGATCACGTGGGTACGCGGAGGGCGCCTGGGAGCCCGGGAGGGCGGGAACCGGCGGGAAGGCGGGCGGGAAGGGGGCGGGGCTGAGGGGCACTGTGTTGCTTTCTCCACTAGCATGAGCTCGCTAGCTCTGGGCTGCCCAGCTGCGATGCTGCCGTCAACCTGGCCGGGGAGAACATCCTCAACCCCCTCCGAAGGTCAGCCGGCCCCTCACCCCATCCTCCAGCTAGACTCCCCCCCCCAGGGATTGGAGAGGGAGGGACAAGTCTATGTGTGTACGCTGTACGACTACTTGTGGACTTTTTACTTCCTCTTATGATTGTCCTGCAGGTGGAATGAAGCCTTCCAAAAAGAGGTTCTCCGCAGCCGACTGGAGACCACCCAAATGCTGGCTAACGCCATCGCGAACGCCCCACAACCCCCAAAGGCCTGGATCATAGTCACAGGTGTAGGTATGCTCCCCTCCCCCCCAAAAATCACGAACTACCTACATTAACTAGGGGAAAGAAGGGAGCAGAGAGAGTAATCGGGCTTTAGGCTGTACACACCCCCAGAAAACTGTTGTTTTCCAGACACAGTAACTTCTGGGCCTTTCCTACATGCATGTTTCTCCGCGCCTCTGGGTACTTTTCACTTGAGAATTGGAGACCTGCGAGAGAGGAGGAATTGGTGTCGTTCCTGTTTTCAGGGAAACACGACTCAAGTGTTTTTGCACCACAGTTCTTTAGGAACAGAAGACCTGTTGTCACCTTTGGGAACAAATAATTGCAAAGAATTATAACGCACATATCAGTCACTATTCTTAAGTGTTTTATATACATCACATCATTTCCTTGTAACAGCCCTCTGAGGTAGGTACTATTATTCCCCACTATAAAAATACAAGACTTACATACAAACAGGCAAAGTAACTTACCAAATGTCAGAGTTCAGTGATAGAGCAGGAATTAAAATCCATGCTGCCTGATCCAGGTTTCTGTTAACCACTCTTGGCAGCCAAAGATAAGACTTCTTCCAGGAAGGTACAAGTCAGGTCAAGGAGAAACGCAAAGTAAAAATAGCTGTAGCTTTCTCCTCAAGGGGCAAAGAGAGTGAGGCCAAGTGGAGCCTTAACTACAAACGTACAGGATACCCAGAGCAAACCAATGTTTCACCCACAGCATACTACCAACCCAGCCTGACTGCCGAGTACGATGAGGACAGCCCAGGAGGGGACTTTGACTTTTTCTCCAACCTGGTAACCAAATGGGAAGCTGCAGCCAAGATTCCCGGAGATTCTACACGCCAGGTGGTGGTACGCTCTGGTGAGAATCAAGGGCCTGGGTACCAGGCAGGGTAGAATGACCTCTGGCCTGTGGACACGGGGATGGGGAGAGCAAGGGAGGGAGTCATGGCTTTTGGCCAACTTGCAGAGGGAAGGATGGGAAGCCCAAGAGCCAAAGTCCTCCACTCTTACAGTTAAGTCAACATATGGGGGGGGGGG
>NW_012267300.1:4786365-4801102 GCF_000151885.1 Dipodomys ordii
CACATAAGCAAAAAGAAAAAAGCCAGAATGGCGCTGTGGCTCAAGTGGTAGAGCGCTAGCCTTGAGCTGAAGAGCTGAGGGACAGCACCCAGGCCCAGAATTCAGGCCCCACGACCGGAAAAAAAAAAAAAAAAAAGAACTGATTAATATTGCCTGTGTGAAGAATATGCTACATTAAAGGTAGCAAATCCGTGGCACAGGGAGAACTTACGCAGAGACATGGAAATGACTTACAGCAATCAGGATAGAGAAGGCATGTCATGTGACAGTGAAATTGGTTTGGTAGCTAATCAGGCACCTTCTGACTCTTGATTCTTGTTTTCATTTTCTGGATAATTGGTTTGTCTAAACCATCACAGTACATACACACACAGCAGAAGTGTGGGTCACCTTGTGCACCCTCTGTCTTCCATGAAGAAAATTTGTGGGGCAGATCACCCTCACATTGTCACTGCAGAGCACAATTGCATCAGTTTGGTAAATACCCTGTAAACACTACAGCAAGAGGATTTTACCAGGGACTTGGTGACATATTTGTTAATCTCTGAACAAACACATTATAGGAACCCTGAGTATATTGATAAGAAAAACAGTTGCCTTAACTATTTTGTAAATGTAGATTTGAAGGTTATCCAAAAGGGACACAACTGTTAGGGGAAGTTATACTGAAGACACATGTAGAGGGCACAGCCCTGGACTTGGCCTACAAATGCTCTAAAAGTGAGGTTTTGACTAGGGAGCCTGTGCAGCCCCAAGCAGGGTATTTTCTACTCCTACTCTTTAAAGGCAGAAGTAAAGGCCAGTCATCCCAAATGAACACAGCTGAGGCTGAAGGCCTACTTTGCCTTTTCCCCAGCTACCTGCTGTAACCCCTGCAACCCAGCCCACCTAAAACCAGCATTTTCTGTGATACTTGCAAGACACTACCTGGTCTGATAAGCATCCTGTCCACTAGCTTCTACTCAGCTTGAGGTTGGAGCCAATAATCCAGATTTGTAAGAACTGTCCCACACTCCCTACAAAAAACCCTGTGCTAAGACAAGGTAGAAAAGACTTGAGAAGAACCTCTCAAGAGCTGCTTGAGGTCCTGACTCAAGATGAGGTCACTTTAGGGAGCTGTCCCAATGCTCCAGGCAAGAGCGTTCCCCCCACTCCTCTTCCTAATGATTCCTCAAGGCACCAACTCCACGTGTGTCTTGAGTCAAAGTCCGAGCAGCAAAGGAACTTGTCACAGAAGGCACTGAGTTCGGAGAAGCTGGGGTTAGCTAGCAGGGCAGCAGCCACATGGGCAGGTAGGCTTAAAAGTTTAGACTCAGCAGGGCCTCAGATAGTTGGTTAATGTCCCGACAGTATGGCTCCCGCTGTAGGATGAAATCCACTTTGTGATCCTGACCCAAAAACACCTCCAACAGCTGGCGCCGGAGCCGCTCTGTTTCCCGGGTCTTCCGAATGCCACCACTGCCTTTTTCCTCTTCCCTCCTTCCCTTTTCCTCTTCCCTCTCCTGCTGCTTATTGCCATGTTCTGCAAAGCTCCTAGAAGGATGCTGAGCCTTAGAAGACTCCTGTTGCCTGGGAAAAAGGAGAACAAGAAGGTGATGAGCATCCTGGAGGGAAATTAGCTTTCAGGGGTTGGCATAGCTCAGTTGGTAGAGCACTAGCCAATGAGTGGAACTATCAGGTACAAGTTTAAGTCCTGGTCTCAGATGAAAGAAAGAAAAAAGGAAATTAGCCTTCAATTGACCTCCTCAGTCTGAAATTGGCTGCCTATTCCTAGTTCTCAGGAAGCAGCAGTGAAGTTCCCGATTTTGACCACTGAGTGGCAGTATCCATCCACCTGGATGAGGAGAGCAGCCTTTGAAACCAGGAAGGTGAATTCTGACTATATGATGGACTTCTGTTTCCAAATTAACCACTTAATGGCTAGAAGAGGGTGTGCTGAGTACAACTGGCTATCAGTTCAAGCAATTCTCTGCCAAATAACTGCCAAACAGATTAGGAGAAACAAGAAACAGTTTCTCTCCCAATCAGGAAGATGTCAGAAAGCTCTGTGAAGGTTGTTTTGTGGTTTGTTTTGTTGTTGTTTTTGCCAGTCCTGGGGCTTGAACTCAGGGCCTGGGCTCTCTCCCTGAGCCTCTTTGTGCTCAAGGCTAGCACTCTTACCACTTGAGCCCAAAGCACGGCTTTCAGCTTTTTCTGAGTATTTTATTGGAGATAAGATCTCATGGACTTTTCTGTCCAGCCTGGCTTTGAACTGTGAACCTCAATCTCCACCTCCTGAGTAGCTAGGAGTACAGGTGTGAGCCACTAATGCCTGGCTTCTGTGAACATTTTTAAAGGCTCATCTGAGGTGGCCCAAACTGAGATTCCTACCTAAGCCTCCCCGTTTAACAGAGAAAGGGACAAACTTTAGGGCTACCTGGCTGGCTTCTTTAGAAATTTGTCCAGGGTGGGGCCATTTCGCCCCAGTGGGTCATCAGGGACTATGAAGTGGTTCTTCACAAAAGTGAAGGGCAGCAGTCTAGACAAAGAAAGGGAAATATTGTCACAAAGGTGCCCCCAAACACCTCCCAGACAGCTGGGACCAACACCACCAGAAACCACTGGCTATCATCCTTTGAGGCACCTTCAAGCCCTTCCCAGAGTTCTCACCCAGTAGCCAGAGAAGAGCTGCTTTTAGAGAAAAGGCCTGAGTCCGTGCCCTATTCTCAAGCGAGAGCTCCCTCACCGCTCTCTGATGATTGCCATCCACTTGTCAGACTCTTCAGCCAGGTCCCGAAACTGGTCATTGGAGACAATGATCCCATTGGTCTCTTCAGCCAGCTTCACCATGAACCTGTCAGAAATCAAGAAAAACATAAGGGATGTTGGCCACATTTGGAGATGTGTTTGTCATAGATGTCAGAAAGCCAGGGTGGATGATGATACTGGCATCCAATTGATAGATCTAGATACGTGGCTGTGTACCCTATATTATGCAGAGCATCTCCCTCAATGAAGAATTGTCTCACCCATAATATCCATAATCCCAAGTTAAGAAGGCCTGCTACAGTAAGATAATCAGGACTGAGTACAGCACTAAACTTGAGAAGAGTCAGCCATGCATCAGTGCTGTAGTGCTCAGATGAATTAACACATCAGTCATTTTAAAAATGCATTAGCAAGATAAGCCATGGTTTAATGATTTCACATTGTATCTGTCAAATTATAACACTGACATCTCTAAATACATGCAATTAAAGTAACAGTAAATTATAAATTACCAAAACACTCTATAGATTTCCTTTAAAAATCAAAGCAATCATTTGGCTATCAACTCCTGTGACCCATTTCTGGTGATGGATATCTGACCCCCTCACCTTTCCTAGACCCAATGACAGGTGACAGCTAGACACAGATGTCATGGGTTAGAAAACAACGGTAAATCCAACATGGTATCCCAATAGCATCACTTCCACAGTTAAAATCTGGTTATCATTGTCTTCTACTGTATACCTCATCAATCATTCACAAATCAAACATGCTTTTCTCCTGAAAAGTCTTCCACACTGCCCTCCAGTTCCACTATTACCATTTGAGTGGCTCGGCTATTACAAGTGAAATGTACACAGCATCCTAAACAATTCAACTGCCTCTTAATTTTTACCACCCTCTAGTTACCTCCCCTCCCCCACAAAACCTATTGCCCTACCCAGAGCTCTTCTACACTTGTCCTTCATCTCCCAAGTCCAGCTAGGGGCCTCTAAAATCAAGCTACGTGCCACCCTTATAGCCTTCTCTCTCCTGGTGTTCCCTAGTGTACTCCAGCCATAATTGACCAGATTATGCCTTGCTCTCCAGTCACTGCTGTCTGACTTCCCTGTTTCTCAGTCTATTCCCTGTAGCTGGAAAGAGCTTCCCAAACCTGGCTAGTAAGCAAGGATGCCAGCCCCCATTTCAGTAATCCTGATTCTACAGGATAGTAATGATTAAACTGGTGGGAGGGGTCCACAGATTTACAATACAAGAGATCTAGCCTGTCTATCCTTCTTAACCAACAAAAAAGTCTGAAACCTCTCCTCCTACAAAATTCCAGTAGAAGAAGGCTCCTTTTCCTCAGAGTTCCTTTAGTGTTTGACTTTATATTTTCTTTTGGCTCTTTGACATCAAGAATCAGGTCTTGAAGCTGGGTGTCAAAGGCACACACTTGTAATCCTAGCTACTCCAGAGGCTGAGATCTGAAGATGGAGGTTCAAAGCCAGCTTGGGCAGGAAACTTCCATGAGACTCTTATCTCCAATTAACCACAACAAAAGCTGGAAGTGGAGGTGTAACTCAAGTGAAAGAGTGCCAGCTTGGAGTAAAAAGGCTGAAGGGACTGTGCTCAAGCCCTAAGTTCAAGCCCCAGTACCCAAACCAAAAAAATCAGGTCTTCTCAGCTTTCCTTCTGAAAACCATGTATGAAGAGAGTATTCTCAATATTTGAGGATGAGTGACAATATTTGAGGGGACCTAGAACCAGTATTAGCTGTGAGAGATGTTGGGTTCTCTCTGGGAAATAAATGGCCAGATAACTACAGTATGCACAGTATACAAAAGGGATTTTCTGGTTACTGAACTTTACAATTACTGTGTTTTGATATGTTAATCAGTGTTTATTCAGTAGACTACAAGGGTACCTTAGGTTAAAGAAGAAATAAAGGTGAATCTACTCAGTCAATGCTTATAGCTGTTAGGCTAGTTTCCGTTACTTGTTACACAGACACATTTTAAATTCATTAAAACTTACTCAGCCTACAGATTCAATTCCATTTTAATACTAATGTGAAAATAAAACCAGCCAGGCACTGATGGCCCACACTTGTTACCCTAGCTGCTCAGGAGGCTAAAATATCGGTATTACTCTGGAGGCTAAAATCTGAGGATCAAGGTTTGAAGCTAGCCTAGGCAAGATAGTCCATGTGACTCTTATCTCGAACTAAACACCAAAAAAGCCAGAAGTAGGCTAGGTCCCAAGTGGTAGAGTGCTAGCCTTAAGCACAAAAGCTCAGGAGCAGTGCCCAGGCCCTGAGTTCAAGCCCCAAGGCTAAGAGACAAAAGATGAAGATTTGAAGACCACTCCATCTAAAATAAACTGTAAAATTTAGGCATAAAAAACAGCAGTAGGGGGCTGGGAATGTGGCTTAGTGGTAGAGTGCTTGCCTTGCATGCATGAACCCCTAGGTTTTGATTACTCAGTACAACATAACACAGAAAAAGCCTAAAGTGGCACTATGGTTCAAGTGGTAAAGTGCTAGCCTTGAGCAAAAGAAGCTCAGGGGCTGTGCCCAAGCCCTGAGTTCAAACCCCAGGACTAGGAAAAAAAAAAAAAAAAAGCAGGAGAAAGTGAACTGCCTTTCAGTAGAATACCATTTGCTTGTAAAAAAAAAAAAAAACTAAGGCATTTGACAAGACAACATATAACCATTACAGTTTGGAAAGTATTTTCTTTTTTTTTGGGGGGGGGGGGGGGGGGAGGGAGGCAGGTCTAGGGCTTGAACTCAGGGACCTGCACTTTATTAGACAGGCATTCTAGTTACTGCTGACCCATACTTCTAGCCCTTTCTTACACTATTTTTGTTTGAGGGGTTTTTTTTTTAACTGTTTTTTGTTTATTTGTCTTTTCCTTTTTAGTACTGGGGAGTAAACCCAGGACATTTCGCTTGCTAGGCAAGCTGAGCTACTAGGCCACTGAGCTATATCCCAGCCCTTTCACACTATTTTTGAGGTAAGGTCTCATTTTCTGTCCAGGGTTATAGCTAGACTGTAATCTACCTATGTTTCCAGTATAACTAGGATGACAGACCTGTGCTTTTCCCATTGTAGCTGGGATGACAGACCTGTGCTAGCATGCCCAGATTCATTCACTGAGACAGCCTTGAAGAATTTTCTGTGCCAGGCTAGCCTGAAATTAAAATCTTCCCAATCTTAGACTCCTATGGAAGTGAGATGACAGGCATGCCCAGCTATTGGTTAAGAAGGGGTTTTAAAAGGTCTATGCTGAGACTGGTCTTGAACTAAGATCCTTCCAATCTAAGCCTCCAAAATAGCTAAGGATAACAGGCATGAACTACCCACGCCCAGCTGGAAACTGGTATTTTTAAACTGAATAATGTTCTAAGGAATAAAGAAGTTGTAGTGGCAAAGTCTGAAACTGGCTAATTCACTTTAAAAATCTGCACATTTCCCATGCCATGCACGCACATACATGTTTGGCCTGTATTTTCTATTTAACCCATCTGGCAGCTTTAGGATCTATTTTTCCTTTGTGAAGGTTTACCTATTCTTACTCTGGATCTCCACATCTATAACATATAGTATTTTACACATCACTAGGCTATGTCCATGCAACATGTTCAGAAAGAAAATCACTGGACTCTTGAGGGAGGTAAGCGCATATGTTATCGTCCTTGGAAATACACAAGAAAGGTAAACAGTGGGGAAGGATCCAGCGACAAAGAGATTGACTCATGTAAAGATGAGCCAACAAGAAAAAGCCAATGAGTAGCAAAATGTGGGGCACAAATTCAGATCTTCCAGTTTTTGTGTGCATGCATGTGTGTTTTGTGTGTGTATGCACATGTGCGTGCACGCACACATGCACATACGTGAGTATGCTTATACTGGGGCTTCAACTCAGGGTCTCATGCTCTCACTTGGCTTTTTCATTCAAGGCTGTCATTCTGCCACTTGAGCCACACCTCAACGTTCAGCTTTTTTGCTGGTTATTGAAGGTAAGGGTCTCATGGACTTTCCCGCTCAGGCTGGCTTCAAACCGTGATCCTCCAATCTCAGCCTCCTGAGTACCTAAGATTACAGGTGTGAGCCACAAGCACCTGGCTCAGATCCTCTAACCTAAGTCCATCATCAAGCTCTCTGCTATTCAAAGTTTTGTATAGTCCTGTTCCTTGTGGATATTGCTTCTTCATTTTACTTATTGGGAGTATCTACCCTAGTTTTCCCAGGATGTTTTCCCAGATTTCTCTACATTTGGAAACTAAACCAGGTTATTTTTTTTTTCACTTTTGTCAGTCGTAGGGCTTGAACTCTGGGCCTGGGTGGGCACTGTCCTTCAGCTTTTTAGCTCAAGGCAAGCACTCTACCACTTGAGCCACAGCACCACTTCTGGTTTTCTGGTAGTTAATTGGAGATAAGAGTCTCATGGACTTTCCTGCCCAGGCTGGCTTTGAACAACAATCCTCAGATCTCAGCCTCCTGAGTAGCTAGGATTACAGGCGTGAGCCACCAGCACCCGGCTAAACTAGTATTTTCTAGACAGCAAGGCACTGAATGAAAAATAAATGATGACTGCGCAAGCATGTTTTTTCTGTATTCCATCTGGAGAGTAACTGTCTACTGCTGAGGCTTAAAGAGCAATCAGGAACATCTCTTTCTCCTTCAACTTCACCGTGGGCTCCTTAAATATGAAACCTGGGGGCCAGGCAAACAGCAAGTACCTGTCATCATAGGAGGAGATCCTCTTGCCATCCACAACTCGGGAGGGGGTAAGGGACAGCAGGCTGAGGGAGTACAGCTCCTGCAGGAGGTGACTCTCTAGAGAAAAAGAAAAATACAAAAGGGTTCTCCTCCAAGTGGAAATAGGGCCTATCCCACATCCAGATGACCAGACCCAACTCACCTTTGACCTTAGAATCCTTACTGAAGCGCCACTGAGGTACAAAGACCGTTATATCTCGGTGCCCACGGTCCCAGAAGTGTTGCACAGCAAGGGCGATGCCCCGACTGGAGAAATACTGCTGGCGGCCATGCCTGAAGTGGGGGTTCTGCACTCAACACCCAGAGGAGGGGTCAGACCCCTCAGCCCATGTCCCCCAAGGCAGACAAATATATATATGTACCATCCTCCCTCCCCAGGACTCTGCACCCTCTATACACCAGCTACTTACTCCATGGCCACATTGCTGCCATCGATGACAATATGGCGGAGGTCTGGGTTGCCAGGCACGTTGGCAAGGGTCAGGGTAAAAGGATCCTGTAGAGCCTCCTCAAAACGCTGTGTGCCAGTCACCAAGTTGCCCCCACGTGTGCCTCGTTTCCAAGGAGACCCTCCTCGACTTCGAGCCACAGCCTGCTGCTTGTCTCCCCTGTTTCTCCGATCTCTTCCTCGGTCTCCACTGGGCAATTGGGGTTCAGGCGCAGGTGGGGGGCTAGGCACTCTTGGAGAGGAGACTTCCCCATTATGGAGGTGATGGAGGAAAGAGGGTGGAGCTGCCCTCTGCCAGGAGCCACCCTGGACACTCATCCCTCCTCTTTCCTGAGGTGCTTTGTCCTTCCCCAGGACTTTTCCTTGCAGGAACTCAACCTCCCCTGCTCCTCCACCTGTTGACTGTGGCCTGACAGCTTCTGATTTCTCCCAGGCCTCTTCCCCAGCGACATCCTTCCATCCCGAATCCATCCCTCTAGAGCCATCCTGTTTCCCACCCTCCTTCACGGTATGACTCTTAACTCTTGCTCCCCTAGATTCTTCCTGCCCCACAGCCACTGCAGTGTCCAGAGACCTCCCACCTTCATTCTGGAGCCCTTTGACTCCTTGGTTCTGAACATCCCACAGGCCTGGGGTCCTCCCTTCCCAAGAGAGGAGTGCTTGTGGCCCCTGCCCCCTGGATGCCTCCTGCACCAGACTCAGCAGTTCCATTTGTACAGCCAGAGGCAGCCGCAGGAGAGCCTCGCTATGGATATCTTCCCGGCACCGCAGCAGAGCAGAGAAATCTCTCAACACACCCCCAGCACGGGAGGAGGCTTCCGGGTGTGGCTGTGGCTCAAAGTCCCAGCTCAGCTTCCCCACCAGGGCTTCCACCAGGCTCTGAGCCATGACAAAGGCTTCCATTAAGCCACTGATCCTCAGTGAGCCTGGTGCCCCTGGCACTAGGTGGGCTGAGGTGCGCCAAACCAAGCAGTCAAGGAAGAAGCCCTGGGCTCCCAGGAAGATACAGTGCAGTTTGGGTGGGTAGTGGATTTCACTCTGTAGTTCTGGGCTGCAAAGACCCTTCAGGTAATCCTGGAGGGAAAGATCAAAAAAGGAAAATGCTGGAAACCACCTTCTTCATGCTCTCCTAGACTCAGAGGTGCCTGGAATGTACTCATGTCTACTGCTATAACTCACACCTTGGAGATGAGGAAACAAAATTCAAATCACAAGGTTGACAAGAAGGGAAGTAATGTGGCCCAGCTCCCACCCCACCCCCCAGTAAATTCCTGGGTGGAGCCCAGTTGCTCAGCTGGATTAACTCCACTCCCTCCTAGAAGAGCAAAGATTGATTCCTCCCAGAGTCCGGGCACAGCCAGGGTGGTGACACAGAAGTGAAACCAAAACTCTACACAAAAACAGGGAAGTCTCCAAGGGCTCAGGGACAGCTTATCAGTAAAGCAACCAACCAGAGATCCTCCCGGTCCCCACCTCAGGCGCTTCCAGGAATACCAGAGAGGAGGATCACCTTGGCTCTGCTGACATTCTCCTGGGGGCCCTCAAGCTGCAGCCAGATGTGTGGGTTTTCCGGACAGTCCTTGGGGAGGATGCTCATTCTCACACTGAAAATGTGTTCCAAGTAGGCCTGCTGCTCCCGAACCTTCTCCTCTGCCTCAGCAGACACCGCAAAGCGGTCTGGAGTCAGGGAGGCAGCCCCCCAAGTAAGCATGGCTTCTTTCTGCTGTCCTAAGAAGAAAGAAGGTAGCTCTGGTTCTCACCTTTTCCACAACCCAAATCCTAGCCTCCAGGCCTACACATCTCATAAAACAGCTGCAAAACACTACGAATCTACCCCGGGGGCAGGGAGGGTGTGGTATTACAAAACACCACAGAACTACGTCCCCAAACGGCCCGGCCCACCTAATCCTAGCTACGTAGGCTGTAATCTGAGGATCACAGTAGGAAGACAGCTCACACAGGAAAGCCCAAAAAACTGTCTTCAATGAACTATTCCCAAAACCCCGGAAGTGAAGCTGTGCCTCAAATGGTAGCTAGCCCTAAGAAAAAGAGCCCAAGGATAGTGCCCTGTTAGTATTATACTCACCTTTGGTCCCCTCCTAGTCCCGGAGTTCCTGCCGAACAGCTGGCCCCTCCCTCTCCGGCCCAGACCCACCTAAACTCCCAGCTGCCTCACTTCCTACCCCTCAGACCCCCTGCTACCTGGATGGGGGCAGAGGCCATGTGCTCCCTCTTGGGGGAAATATGGCTCCTCTAATAATCCTTAAAATAATCTTTCTCCTGTGCCTGCCTGCCTCTGCATGGTCCCCTGGGATGGATGTGTGGGATCCTCTTTCATGCCCAGACCCTGAGTTCCAGCCCCAGTATTAGCGCACACGCACACACGGGAAAGAGCAAAAAGAAAACAACCAGTGGTAAAGCAAGACACTGAAGGCACTAGCTTTGAGCACAGTGTCCAGGTCCAGAGTTCAAGCGCGCGCGCACACACACACACACACACACAAAAACCACGGGCCAGTGTCCCCAGAGAGGAAGTCCAGGGTACACACGGGTAAGTGGAATGGACAACGACTTTAGGACAATGGAGACCACAGCCCTGAGCAGAGAAGGGATGGGGCTCCAGCCTTTGGAGAGTAAACGGAGTGGACGGAACGACACTGGGCCGAGTCCTCAATTCCAAGGTCGTCAAAGAGAGATCCTGGCCAGGCGCGGGAGCTGGGCAGTCCTCAGGCCCCCAATCTTTTTCCCGCCTCTAGCCACTCCCACCTTCCCCCTCCTCCGTCCCCCCACCCCCTCACCCCCTTCCTCTTCCCCTCCCCCAGCGGCCAGCCACCGAGCCGCGAGATCCGGCCCCGCGCTCCACCCCGGCCCGCCCACCTCCCCTGCAGGGCCCCCGCTGCCCACCGCGGCCCGAGCCCCGCCTACCCTACGGGGCCGCCAGCTCCGGCCTCCGTCCAGACGGCGCCTCTGGGTACCCTCGGGCCCCCCACTTCACCCGCACCCCTGGCCCAGGGGACAAGGGCAGGGGGCCCGAATCGGGGCGGGCCTTGCCGGGTTCTTCACCCCACCAGGACTGCTCCACTCAACTGGGTCGGTGTTTTCAGTCACTTCCTGGCCTGGGGCGGAGTCAGCCCTGCTCCGCCCCAGGCCGGGGTGGCCCCATGGCCCCGCCTCGCCGCCCACCGCGCGCTCCCTCCCCTGCAGTCGCCCCAGCAACCCGAGCCCCAGACACGGCCCCCGGCCCCCCGGCCTCCCCGCCAGCTCCTCCGCGCCACTCCGCGTGTGTCCCGGCACGCTTTTGCAGGTGTTTCCCGGGGGTGAGGGGGAGGAACCACTTGTCCAAGTTCCAAAGAGATAAGGCGACAGCTCAGAGGTCACAAGACAGGCCCCAGCACTTGCCACCAAAACAACCGTGAGGGTGACAGGGACGTCCCCCCAACAAGTGGAAAGGCTTTTCCAGAAGGGCAGTTTGGTTTTTGAGGGATTTTGTGTTTAAACCTCTGAAATTCGTTAAAATTGATCAAGATGGGTTGTACTCACAAACTGACCTTTTAAATGAAACTCCTCACACAACGATTTCAGGATAACAAGATAATCAAATTAAATAGATCCAAAGAATGAATATCGGAGTTAGAAACTTTCTCCTTTCCTCCTCTTCCTACCTCTTTTCCCCCTTCCCCTTCTTCCTCCTCCTCTTTTCCTTCATCTGTGTGTGTGAGAGACACACACACACACACACACACACACACACACGAGTTCCCCATCACCCTAAGTTGAGCCTCCCCTGCTCTCCCATCCAGGGGGCAGCCCCAGAGCCCTGGTAGTCACCCTCCAGACCTATCTTCATCTCTCCCTCCCAGAGCTCAAAGGCTTGCTGTCACTTCATGCCCTGCCAAGGAGGGGGGAGCTACAGTGACAGCAGGAGTAAACCCAGTGAGGCAGTGCGGAGCTGTGGGACAGAGTATGGAGAGGGAGGTGCTGAGGCCAGGTGACAGTGAGAACCAGAGAGAGAATAGAGGCGCAAGCCTGAGACAGAGGACTAAAATTTAAAGGCAGCAGACAGGGCCAGAAGACAGGGACACTTGAGCGTGGCAGAGGCACTGGCCATGTTGGGAGAAAAGCACTCATGGCTATCAACCCCCCTACACCGCCTAGGGCTGCCCTTGGCCCTGGTGCTTGTGGCCCTGGGGACCGGATGGGCCCAAGAGGGATCAGAACCCGTCCTGCTGGAGGGTGAGTGCCTGGTGGTCTGTGAACCAGGCCGAGCTGCTGCAGGGGGACCCGGGGGAGCAGCCCTGGGAGAGGCACCCCCAGGTCGGGTTGCTTTTGCTGCAGTCCGAAGCCACCATCATGAGCCAGCAGGGGAGACCAGCAACAATGGCACCACTGGAGCCATCTACTTCGATCAGGTAATTCCCCAGCCCTGTCTAGGGGACCTGCAATGACTTACAATCAATGTCTAAGCCCACCTGCCATCCTGAGACTAAGAGAACATCTTCCCTTCCCACCCTCCTTACCTTTCTCCATTTCTTTTGAATCAGGATGTTCCTGTTGACTCCTACTCACACCCCTTCCTTCCTTCCTTCTCACTCCAGCCCCACAATATCAGGGACACAGGCGTCCCTGAGCCCCACTCAGTGGGCTCTGCTTCCCCCTAGGTGCTGGTGAATGAGGGAGGAGGCTTTGATCGGACCTCCGGCTCCTTCGTGGCACCTGTTCGAGGAGTCTATAGTTTCCGGTTCCATGTGGTGAAGGTGTACAACCGCCAAACAGTTCAGGTAATCTGAGCCCTGGGCCCTATCCCTAGCTCAGGAGGAAGGGAAGGAGACCTTGGATGCCACCAGCAAGGGAGAAAAGGTGCTGTGTACCAAAGAGTGGAAGATTGTACAGTTCATTGCTGGTCATCCTGCAGCCCCTGCCAGGAGAGTCCACCAAGTCCCAGATCCCCAAGAGAACACCCTTGGGCAAGTGAGGGTCCTGAGCTGGGAGAGGTCATAGATACTAACTAGGCTTCCCTCTCCAGGTGAGCCTGATGTTGAACACATGGCCTGTCATCTCTGCTTTTGCCAATGACCCTGATGTGACCCGAGAGGCAGCTACAAGCTCTGTGCTGCTTCCCCTGGACCCTGGGGACCGGGTGTCCCTGCGCCTTCGTCGGGGAAATCTGCTGGGTGGCTGGAAGTATTCAAGTTTCTCTGGCTTCCTCATCTTCCCACTCTGAGGGTCCCATCCTCGGAAAGACAGAAATCCAGCTCCTCATTATTGCTCTCTGCCATCCTCTACCCCAGAAACAGCATCTTTGGAACAAGAGAGACTCTCTCAAGCTGTCTATACCCTCCTCCTCGCATGAGATTCTGTGCCAAACACCCAAGGTTAAGAATAGAGCAGGACTGTGGCATCTGCAGCCCTGGACCCCCTTCTCAGCATCCCCCCCCCCCCCCCCCCCACAGCTGCCCTCCCAGCCTCATGCCACACCTCTTCCTGCCTGCCACCCAAGGCTCAGGGAAGGATTTGGTAGGAAGGAGACCTACACTACTGCTCAGTCTCTGTTCCCACTGTTTCTCCATCCCAGCCTCCCTCCTGCTCAGTGCTATTAGGGGACAGTTGGCCCAGGTAAGCTTAATAGTCTCCCACTGGTGCCCAGATGGACTGGCCTGAGTGCCTGAGTGTACCCTGCAGGTTCCTTCCTGTGAGGAATATCTGCATCGGTATCTTAGCCAAGCACCATACAGACTAGAAGGAGGCTATGATACAAGCAGGAGTGTGGGCAGGACCACAAAACAGGCTGTTAGGACAGAAAGAGGGCACAGCTTAAACAGGATCCGCATTGTGTAGCTAGACTGGGATAGCCAGCAGTCAGGGATCCCTGTGCGCCAGGTCCCAAGTGGACTCTGTCCCTTGCCTCATCCCACCCCCACTCCCACCCCCCAGACTTGGGTGTCTTATGTTTGCTCTGGCCAACAAGATGGTTAAGCAGAGATACTCGATACAGCTAGAGATAGAGGTAGAAGGTGTATGTGGATCATCCTCTTGTTTGGCTACCTCCTAGTGACCCCCACTTTTGAAGTCCAAGCTTCAGTCTCTCTATTGTGACTATCACCTTCTTCCTCCACCTCTCACTGTTACCTCTACTGTATTTTCTGCAGCCCTACTGCTTCTTTTTCTTCCTGAGTTGTGCTTATTCTTCATCCTAAATTGCCTATTTGCTGCAATTCTGTGATTTGTCCTTCCAACCACTTTGCTGCCTGTATCATAAACTGTCTTTTATCCTACAGTCCTAATGGTCCAGAATGGGTGAACCTATCACTGTAGCAACTAGAGAAGGGTGATAGATGAGACACCACTATAGCTTCAGTAGAACAGAGATGTAGCATGTACAGAATACAAACAAGTATTTTGTGAAGGGAATAAATGTAACAAGTATAAAGGATTTAGTAATGCTTAAGTTAAAATGAAATGCAAATGTCAATTTGTGATTGAAAATAATAGAGTGGAAGTATGACAGTATAAATATGGTGATTTTCATGAGGCTCTGGATTTGATCCCTGGAACTGTGAAAAGGATTTTTTTTTCACTATTTGACAATACTTTGTGACCAAGAAGACTTAAACAAGGTAAGAGATTATTCTGCAAATAAAGAGTTCTGGGATGGATTTTCATTTTATGATAATCAAAATGCAATATCTAACATCTTTAGCATACCATCTTTTGACCCAAGATGGCTCCTTGGGCTCCAGCCATTGTATCAGCCTAGGAAGAAGGAAATGCACACTCTTTT
>NW_012267300.1:4801774-4831782 GCF_000151885.1 Dipodomys ordii
TGGTGCCCAGCCTGCACTCAACATTTCTGGTAACTTTCATTGCCTAGAATTTAGTCACATCTGGCTCCACCAAATCAGGAAGGTAGACTAAGAAATACACTTCATCCATGTCCAACTAAAATTCAAGACAAAGGGGACATTACATCTTAAGGAAGACAGTTTTTTGAAATGCAAATTGTTTATAATGACCAAAAATCACCTTATTAGTTTACTATTGCTGTGTAACAAATCACAGCAACCTCAAAGTCTTAAGACATTTACTTATTCTCTCAACTTTTTACTTATTCTCAGAACCTTTTTTTTTTTTTTTGGTCAATCATGGGGCTTGAACTCAGGGCCTGGGTGCTGTCCCTGAGCTTTTCAGCTCAAGACTAGCACTCTATCACTTGAGCCACTTCTGGCTTTTTCTGTTTATGTGTTGCTGAGGAATCAAACAGAGGGCCTCATGCATGCAAGGCAAGCACTCTACCACTGATCAGAACTCTTGAAAGGCATGATTAGGTCTCTGCTCAGGGTTTCACGAGGTCACAAGCAAAGTAAAAGCAGTATGACCTTCTAGAGAGGAGGAATCTACTTCCAAGCTCATTTAGAATTCAATTCCTGCTGGGCAGACATGGTTTATGCCTTGTAATCCTAGCTACTCTGGAGACTGAGATCTAAGGATTTCAGTTCAAAGCTGGAGTAGGAATGTCCGTGAGAGTTTTATCTCCAATTAACCGCCCCCTCCCCAAACACACACACATACACAATAGCTTGAACTGGAGAGAAAAGATCTATATTAAATGCAAAGAAAATGTGTGGGCTTGAAAATGTACATAATGTACAAGATAAATATGAATTCAAGTTTTAATCATCTTAGAAAATAAATCAATTCTCAGGCTGTAATGAAAAATGTATTAACAATCCAAAACATCCAAGGGACTGGGATAGCATCCATTTTTATTTATTTGTTTGTTTGTTTATTTTTTGTCAGTCATAGGGCTTGAACTCTGGGCCTGGGTGCTGTCCCTCAACTCTTCAGCTCAAAGCTAGTGCTCAACCACATGAGCCACAGCACCACTTCTGATTTTCTGGTGGTTTAGTAGAGATGAGAGTCTCACAGACTTTCCTGCCCGGGCTGGCTTTGAACTATGATCCTCAGATCTCAGCCTCCTAAGTAGCTAGGATTACAGGTGTGAACCACCAGTGCCCATCAATCCACTTCCAGCTTTTAATGATCCTAAAAATAGAATCTGTCAACCTTCACTCTACTCTGCCCACAGCCTGGCAGCTGAGTACTACAGAAAAAAAGCTTAAAGTTGGAGGACCCACTGTGAGTGTACACCCACAACCTCTAGTCACACCTGGTCCTCAATAGTGTAGGCAATCTCTGGTTTTCTTTTCAGTTTCTTTCTTCCTTGTCCTCCTTCCCAGAATCCAATGTCAGCCTTCTATGCTCTCCATCAACCTTTAGTCCCATCAAAATCACCCCCACTGTTAGCTACAGACAACCTCAAATTCGACTTCACTGAAAAACAGACACCAGCCAGGAACTAATAGCTGTAAATACCTGTCAACCTTGCTACTCAGGAGACTGAGATCTGATGGTCAAGGTTCAAAGTTAGTCCAGGCAGTAAAGTCCTGAGACTTTTATCTCCAAATAAGCACTAAAAAAGCTGGGCTCAGAGACAAATCCCTGACCCTGACTTCAAGCCCTCATATTGTACACACACACACACACACCAGACACCAGGAAGAGACCCCTTCCCTCAACCAACCTACAAACTCACTTTCCTCATCTCTGCTTCTTCTTGTCAGGTTCGATGAGAGCTGAATTCTGCCTCCTGTCAAGGTAGCTATCTTCATCCACCAGTCATGAATTTTATTCCCTCCAGACATGTTCTTGCCTTCTACTGCCCTCTTTACTTCCAGTTAGGATTTAAGAGCTCAAGACTCTCAAATATATAAGAAAAGAAGAGCAGTATAGAAAAAGCTATAGATAAAGGGATACAGTTCAGCTATTTATACCCCGGCAGCTAGTTAGCATATCTCACCTCATATATTCTAATACAAACTCTATGCTCACCTGCTAATCATTAGTAAACTTTGGCCTCCACTGCTCCACCTAAGCTAACCTCAGCCAGTCACTCATAACTCTGCATCACTAATGTCCACATACCCCTCCTAGTCCTCTTGCTGCCAGGCTGACCTTAACATTTAACCCTGTTGCCCACACCCTGCCCGGAGTACTCTGCCCCACTTTCCTGAGTGAGGATCCCCTGGGCTTTCCCTCCACCTCTCTGTTCATGCCCCAGCTTCTTTTGCAGAATCTCCCATCATGTCCTCTTGCTTTTTAGGCAGAGTCTTTCCATGTAGCTTAGCCTTGAACTCTCAAGCCTCCTGTTGCAGCCTCCATTGTGCTAGGATTACAGGTATATGCCACCACATCCAGCAAACCTTCATCTCTTCCTCTCTACCCCCCACCCCACACTATCTTGGGGCTTGAACTCAGAGCCTGAACACCATCCACTGGCCTTTTGTGCTCAAGGCTGATGCTCTGCAATTTGAGCTACAACTCCACTTCTGCCTTTGTGGTATTAATGGGAGATAAGTCTCTTGGATTTTCCTATCTCTACTGGTTTCAAACTACAGTCCTCAGGTCTCAGCCTCCTAAATTTGCTAGGATTACAGACATGAGCCACCAGCACCTAGCTAGTGTTCCTCTCTTAAATATTGGTTTCCTTCAGCTTTTGTCCTAGAATTTCTTTGGTTCTAACATACTCTCAATATCAAGAGCACAAATGTCCATATGTGTATTGACAATTTCCCGATCTCTATCCTAACCCTTCTTAACCTTGTACTCACATTTGACATTTTAACATATAACATTTAACATTGCCTTTTACTGCCCTCTTTACTTCCCGTTAAGATTTAAGAGCTCAAGACTCTAAAATACACAAGAAAAGAGGTATAGAAGAAGCTATAGATAAAGGGATACAGGTCAGCTATATATACCCCAGCAGTTAGTACATCTCACCTCCTATATTTTAATACAAACCAAAAGACAAACAGCTAAAAACTAAACGTACAGACTTGCTCACTAAATCTCTCCTCTGTCCCTTATTCTCTCTGTAAATGGAAGTTTCCTAATGTCTAAACCAGATACGGGCCTTTCTCCTTGATGGGAAGTGACTTAACCTAAAACACTCACCTTTCCCCTGACAGCCATATCTTAGACTGTTCTTGCTGATGACCTAGCTGAATGATCTCCCCTCCCCTCACCCCTGAACAAACAGTCTTGAGAGAGAGTCTGAGACCAAGGCCATGTCTGACGCTGATGCCCATGACAAACACAGATGGCTGTTGAGACCTTGAAACTCCTCAGTCAGAATAACATTGCTCATCCACCCCACCTCCATCTCACCCTGCCTCCAAATAACCATCTCAACTTCATCTTTCTTCCTGGTACTTAAAAAACCCTAGTTGTAAGAGGGTGCGCCATTTCCCCTTCAGCCAGGCTGAAGGAAACTTGGTCACCTTTCCCAAGCTTCCCTCCCAAACAAAGCCTATTGATCTACTGAGTTTGCTTTTTGCCTTTCCTTTATTCTACACCCTCATGACTCAGTTTCCTTACACTCCCAGCCACCCCTCTCTCATAATCCATGCCCAGTCCTTCACAGCTACTGGTTCTTTCACTGTTTTCTTTCCACCCTGGCACAAAACACCTATATCTCAGCTAAATTCATTTATTCATTTAAATAATTCATTAAGTTACTTATTTAGTCACTCATTATTCTGCCAATACTGGAGATTGAGCTCAAGACCTTGAACTCTTAGCTTTTTCACTCAAGGCTTGTGCTCTACCACTTGAGCCACACCTCCATTTTCAGCTCCTTGCTGGTTAATTGGAGATAAGAGTCTTGAGAATGTTTTTCTGCACTGGACTATTGAGCAGTGTTTTAAAAGGATATGAGATGTTTCTTTTATTTGTTAGTGGCCTTGGATGTGTTACAATGTTTCTTTCTCCCAAGTTCACTTTTATCACTGAAGTACAAAAATTTAGTAAGTGGTTGCTAGGAAAGCTGTGTATAGCAAGCTTAAGTGGTTTCAATCTCACAAATATTTGGGGGGTAGGGGTGGTTGAACTCAGGCTCTCATGCTTTCTCTTGGCTTTTTTTTGCTCAAGGCTAGATTGTCCTCAGATCTCAGCCTCCAAAGTAGCTAAGATTACAGGTGTATGGCACTGACATTGCCTTTTATTTTTATAGAAGCTTCCCAACTGGCCACCTGGACTCCAGTTTCCCTGAGTTTCTTCAGATCCCTCCAGTTGCCCTAGTGCTGTGTCTAAATTAACTGTGATGTTTATCTTTTCAAGCTCAAGGTGGCCTCTCAATGAAATCCCTATTGTCTAATGTAGGTGAGGAGGTCTTTCACAATCTAGTTAGTGCAACCTCCACTAACTCTATTTTTAACAATCTACAAACTATGTGAAGACCTAAGAAATAACACTACCTGGCAGAGAGAATGATACTCCTTGGAAAAAGATATTATAGAATTTGAAATTTGAGTCAAAACAGCACCACATGGCTTAAGTGGTAGAGCACTTGCCTTGAGCTGAAGTGCTCAGGGACAGCACCCAGGCCCAGAGTTCAAGCCCCACAACCACACACACACACACACACACACACACACACAAAGCCACAAGAGTCATTCTTAGACCAGGAGAGATAAACAAGGATATGTCTTAGTTTCAGACTGATTATTACTATTACTATTATTATTATTATGCAGTTGTACAAAGGAGTTGTCAGTCTACAACTGTCAGTTTTTGAATATAATGCCTCTTGACCTCTTGCCTCATCCTTTCAACATTTTCACCCATCCCTCCCAATCCACCCTTTGCTTTACTTTTCTTAATTTTGGATATACATTGAATTCTTGACTTCAATCTCCCCCTAATATAATCCTCCCCATCATCACACTACTCAAAAAGTGGTGTGTGCGCATATGTGTGCACATGCTGATCCTGGGGCTTGAACTCAAAGCCTTGGCACTGTCCTTGAGGTTTTTTTATGCTCAAGGCTAGCACTCTATGATTATATAGCCCACAACTCCACTGCTGGCTATGTAATGGTTAATTGCAGATAAGTGTCTCATGGACTTTCCTGCTACAGGTAGCTTCAAATCGTGATCCTCAGATTTCAGCCTTTTGAGTAACTAGGATTACAGGTGTGAGCCACTGGCACCAGAATGAAATGGAAAAATCTTAGCTGAAACTATATAATGCAGTAACAAAACAAGAAGCCAGAGTTAACAAAGTGAATACATTTGCATAAAGGCAGTGATCCAAGCTCCGATGGTGGTAGGTACATTTGACCTCAGTGATTTTTCTTCTCTTGGTGCTACATTTTCTTCTACTAGAAAATGGAGGTCTAATTGTATCTGTCCCACAGCATTAGAAATCACTCAGAAGAGGTATAATATACAGTATCAACTTGTAAATTGCTGTTACCATAAGAATTAACAAGCAAATTGTGCATGTATCTCAAGGACTCCTGAGCAGTGTTTTAAAAGGGTAAGAGATGGGGCTGGGAAGGTGGCTCAGTGGTAGAGCGTTTGCCTTGCATGCCTGAGGCCCTGGGTTCGATTCCTCAGCACCACATAAGCAAAAAGAAAAAAGCCAGAAGTGGCACTGTGGCTCAAGTGGTAGAACACTAGCCTTGAGCTGAAGAGCTGAGGGACAGTGCCCAGGCCCAGAGTTCAGGCCCCACAACCGGAACCAAAAAAAAAGGATAGGATATGATTTTTTTATTTACTAGTGGCCTTGGATATGTTACAATGTTTCTTTCTCCCAAGTTTGTTCACTTGTATCTCTAAACTACAAAAACTTAGTAAATCCTTGCTAGGAAAGCTTGGTATGGCAGGCTTAAGTGGTTCCAATCTCACAAAAAAAAAATTGGGGGGGTGGTTGAACTCAGGATATCATGCTTTCAACGTGGCTATTTTGCTCAAGGCTAGAGCTCTACCATTGAGCCACACCTCCACTTCCAGCTTTTTGTTTTGTTTTTTTGTTTTTGGGTCCGGTCATGGGGCCTGAACTCTGGGCTTGAGCACTGTCCCTAAGCTCTTCAGCTCAAGGCTAGTGCTCTACCACTTGAGCCACAGCGCCACTTCCGGCTTTTTTCTTCTTGCTTATGTGGTGCTGAGGAATCGAACCCAGGGCCTCGAGCATGCAAGGCAAGCGCTCTACCACTGAGCCACCTTCCCAGCCCCACTTCCAGCTTTTTGATGTTTAATTGGAGATAAATCTCACAGACATTTTTGCCTGAGTTTCAAACCTTGGTCTTCAGATCTCAGCCTTCTGAGCAACTGGGATTACAGAATTGAACCACCAATGCCCAACTTGTTTATGTGAATTTTAACTTGGGAATGGAATATTTTCCTAGTCATGGTACTATCTACATACTGGCTATTTTATCATTTCTCTGTTGGAGCTGGGAAAGCCTACCTGTTTCCCAACTATGAAAGAAAAGCTGAGGATGGGTATAAATGAGGGACTGGACTGTGGACAAACCTCCACATCTCCAAAAAAAAAAAGAAATCTCAAATCTCTGCTCAGAATTTTTTTTTCAACAGTGAAGGAAAAAAACACAGAAACCAATATGAGTAAAACTTGATTCCTTCTTAATCTATGATAGAAAATAAAGGGGTTTTGCTAAGTGCTTTCCCAGTTCAGCCCTCCACTTCTGCATCTTTTATTCTCTGGCCTGAACGAAGTGTGATGTATCGCTTTTGGTGAAGGGGTTCCAGGGAGGCCTTCTCCAAATGACATGTGAACTGAGATCCATTGGCTCTGACATCTGTCTCCCTTATGGTTGTGAACTGCATGTGTTTGTTCAGTTGTCATGTGTGTACAAGTGTGTGTGCCTGTGCCGGTACTAGAGCTTGAACTCAGGGTCTGGGCATTGTCCCTTAGCCTTTCCACTCAAAACTGGTGCTTTGCCACTTGAGCCACACATCCACTTCCAACTTCTTGCTAACTAATCAGAGACAAGAATCTCACTGACTTGCTTGCCCAGGTAGGCTTTGAACCTAGATCCTCAGATCTCAGCCTCCTGAGCAGCAAAGGTTAGAAATGTGAGCTGCTGGTGACCAGCTAGCTCTTCAGTTGTTGCTCTCTCTCACTTGATTATGGGCTCCAGTGGGGCAGAGATTATGTCAGTCACATTATCTGTTATCTGCTCCACACCTAGAGCCCAGAACACAGTAGGTACCTTATAAATAACAAGTAAATGAATGATAGTGACACAGGCGGCAGAGTTCTCAGGAAGGGAATTTCCCTCTTGCCACCTATGCCCATGCCAATGCTCAACAGATGAGAATGGCAGATGAGATTGTCAGCCAATAAGCAGAGGCCCAAAGCCAAGCAATTTGACAAAGGGTAAAAAGGCCTCCAAGCCAGAAGGGGAAGCACAGGGGTTTCTAGCACAAGAAGAAGAGCAATATCAGCTAGGGAATACTGGAGGCCATTCTGTCCCCAAGATATACATTAGACTATTCACAAGATTATTCCCTGCCAGGTGCCTGTAGTTCATACCTATAAGCCTAGCTACTCAAGAAGCTGAGATCTGAGGACTGGGGTTCAAACCAGCAAAAGCAGGAAAGTTCATGAGTCTCTTATCTCCAATTAACCACCAAAAAATGCCAAAAGTGTTAGAGCAACAACCTTAAGTGAAAAAGCTAAAATTCAGCACCCAGGTCCTGAGTTCACACACACACACACACACACACACACACACACACTTCCTATAATCCTCATCCTATCACTTGGGATTTGTTACCTTGTATAACACTCATAAAGAAACAGGTCTATCTCCAAATAGGCAGTAGGCAAACCTAAGTTTGTGGGGTTTCTGGTATCATTGATTCTGCATGAATACCCCTTCTGGAGCCAGGTACAATTGGTTTTCATTCCTACTCCGCCCACTTCTAACACAGGAACCAGAAGAGCACCAGGTTGGACACCAAGCCTGGGCTTTCCACCCTGTGCTGCTGTAAACCAGCCAAGCTTCAGCATATCACTCTCTGTACCTGATCTCCTCTAGCTGTCCATCAACAGCTTGGCCAGATGATCTTCAAAAGGCACTAACCTTCTGAAAGTCTCCATATCCACCTGAGAAATCTAGCAGTGACATCCACAACTGCCCACACTCCTTACCACCTAATTGAAACTAAGGTTAAAAAAAAAAAGACTGAACATCAACTCTAGTTTAACCCATTTATTGACAAAATGAAAAAAATTCACTTTAAAAGGGGGTACAGCATCAAAAATATAGTTAACAGAACAGAAGGGGAGGATAGGTTGCACATATCATTAGAAGAAAGGGAAGGACCAGGAATTGGGTAAGGTGGGAGAAGCAATAGAGTATCTGCTAAAATCCTGAAGCTAACCTTTCAGTTCTTTGGCTGCCACTCAATCACTCTTGGACAGGATTAACAGCTGGAATTGGTTTAAGGAGAACATCCAGAGAGTCTATCTACAAATTGCCAAAGGATGACAGGGAGGGGAAAATGTATAGAATCTCAAAGGATTCTCTTGTTGAACCCTCTGCCAAAATCTTTTTCATGGTGGGAAATTCAATCCAGGGCCCAGTTCAGCCACCAATTGGTTATATGACTTTAGACTAGTCATTTTCCCTCTCTGGGTTCTTTGCTCTACTGTAAAACAAGCAAGTTAGGCTTGATGGCAGGTTCTCCTCTGGCTGCAGATTTCTGCAATGCCAAGTGTGCTGGTAATCTGAGCTGGGCCAACAGACTGGCAGAGCTACTGGAGAAAAGAAGCTACTACAGGGCTCACCCAGAGCAACACAATGCTGATCTCACATGTTTTCCTCAACAGCAGCAGCAGTAGCAGCAGCAGCAGCAGCAGCAGCAATTCAGAGTGGAGCAAACACACTCATAGAAACTCATTCTCACTACAGGAGTGGCTTTTGTATGGTGGCTCTGAGATAGTTCAGATTTAATTCTACACAGAATGTGGAGCCAGAGGACCAAGAGGTGAGCCAAATAAGACAATCACTCTATGCACGGTCTCAGGAAGGCAGGGCAGTGGAGACCACAGAGTATGATAAAGGTGAAGACAGAAAGCATAGAGGGCTGAGGACTTTGGAGGAGGGTTGGAAGGGGTTGGGAGATAAAGCCACTAAGCATCTGGCTGTGTAGTGAACCACCTTCTTCAGATACCTTTCCTCCTTCAGAGTGGGGGTGGGTGGGAGGGATGACCTTGGTCTAGCAAAAGCAGCTTTTCAAATAGAGATGCTACCCTTGGCATCAAATCCTTGGTTCCTGAGGGAATGGCAATTATCAGCAGGGGTTATGAGTTGTTTCTTTGGGCTGGTGTCAAATGAGGTAGGTTACCCCTCCCCCTCCCCTCCTGCCCCTCTCCCATGCCAAGGGGGAAGGGGGGAGATTGTAGTTGGCTATTCTCCCATCCTGAGCCACTGTCCTCTTGAGGGGGACTGAAGCCCTTTCTTGACATCTGGGAAGGTCAAGTCTGGCCTAAGCACATTGGCCAGGAAGCTAGGGAGCCAGCTGCCTCCCACAATCCATGAAGGTTTGTGTCAGTGATAACTCCAAAGGCCAAGGCTCTCCAAATGTACAGGTTTCTGTCTGGGGAAAAGACTCATTTCATTTGTGAGGTCCAGAACCACACAGTTTTATGATTAAGACAGCCAGTAAGACCGGGGCAGGGAGAGAGAGAGATATCACCATATACCTGCATGTGTGGGAAGGGGAAGAAGACACTAGGAGGGGTAAAAATCTCTGATCCTGGACTATTTTAGAAGGGGGCTTTGCTTACCCCCCCCCATTGTAATAGTGTCAGAGGCGCATATATGACAGCCTTTGGTAAATTCTCTGACTACCCCAAGCTAGGGTAGTCAGACACTCATCCCTAAGTCAAGGCAACTCAGCAAAGCTTTAGGAAGCAACCTCTCTACAAAAGGCACATGGAGGGCCTCCAAAGAGCATAAAACACTGGCTAGGGGCAGAGGGAGGCCTAGTGGCAGAAACCCAGGACTGGGGCAGGGGATTCCCCCCACCACTCTAGTTCACTGCTCCAAGCCCTTAAAAGGCAAAGATGTACTACTCTTGGCAAAGGTCTTCATCAGATTACTGGGATAGACGCACCCTAGCTTCTCTGGGGTTGGGAAACCCCATACCCTATAGAGTGACAGGCTCAGCCGATCCCCAATATAGAAGGGCCCCACCCATTTGGCACTGTTGCCATTCCTGGGGAGGGACAGCAGGAGGACCTGGTCACCTACGTTCCACTCCGTCTCCTGGGTCTCCTGCTTGAATCGCCGATTCTCGGCTTTCTCACTGGGCTTTTCCGCCACCCTCAGGTGCAGCTCCAGCAGCTCGCTGAGCAACTGGAGCAGGAAAATATCCATCTTGAGCCCTTCAATGTTTGCACTGCTCATCTCCCACCACAAAGGCTTGGTCAGTCTCTCCTCACCTCCTGTCAGGATCCGGAATGGGGTAGCCTCCGTGGAGGAGGCCCTAAAGGCCAGATGCAGCAAGGGCAGAGAGGCTGCCCACTTCTTGCCATACAGGAAGATGAATTCCTTCAGGGCTCTCTTGAATTCCCAGTAGGCCTCTGAGCTAGCCAGACAGGTGAACTGGAGAACCCTACTCAGGGTGACTACCTGGGCTCCTAGGGCCAAGCCACAGCTCACTAGGACATGTCGGGCAAATTGGGGACCTTGGGCTGCCTCCAGCTTCACAGGAACCCCCCACCTGGAAAACACATGTTGAAGTAACAGCTGGGCCACTGCCATGTGTGTATAGGGCTTCAGTGGGAACGCTTCCACCCAGCGGGTGTTGGGGTCAGCCACAATGAGCACGTGCTTATAGCCCTCCTCACTTCCAGTGACTGGACCGACCACCTCCATCTGCAGGTTCGCCCAAGGAGCAGTGGACCTGATGGGCCACGGAGATTCAATAGCCTTCAGCTCACAGCCTCCAAGGTTGCGGGGGAGGCAGAACAAGCAGCTTCTGCAGTAATCTTTCACATGTTCCTGTATCCCAGGCCACCAGCCCAGCAACCGCAGCTTTCTGTAGGTCTCCTCTGGCCTCTGGTGGCCCCCTACAGGGACGTCATGCACAGAGAAAATCAGATCCCTTCTCAGTTGCCTAGGAACTACCCAGACTTTGGGCTTTTTATCTCCCTTGAACATAAGCAGGCCACTCTCCTTGTCCAGGCTGAGTGACTGAAAGGCAGAACTAAAAGGGGAGGAACCAGATACTTTCTGACCAGCCTGAAGCTTGGCAATGACATCTGCTAAGGTGCTGTCACTCATTTGCAGTGCTAGTAGATTGGGCTTCTTGCCCATCAAATGAGGAGTCACCGCAGGGACTGGCACATCCGTTGGCAAATCCCAGGACTGCCCGCCCCCTTGGGCACCTTGCTTAGCCAGGGTGTCTACAGTCACAGCAAACAGAGAGCCCCGGTAGGAGGTTCGGTAGATAAATGGCAGGGATGAGAGACTAGAAGTGAGTGATATGATGTAAGAAAGCAGGTTTGGGTGAGGTAGGGGGGCCCCATCAGAGGACAGGAAGCCCCTGGCCTTCCAGAGGGGTAGCAGCTCCCACAGGAGGCTGAAAATCCAGCTGCAGTGGGTAAGGAAAACTACTGGGAACTCTGACTGGCCAAAGTGCTCCAGACCACAGGCCACAGCCGCCAGGTGGGCATAAGTGGGAGTGGAAGGGGCACAGGAAAAGGAAAGGGAGACAGGGGGGCTGGTGGGAGACAGGACATAGAGACCAAAGCCAGCACACCACTCATCATCACGGTAGAAGCAATAGCCTGACACGTGAATACAGATAAAAGTGGACAGGTCAGAAAAAGGAGGTAGAACCTGGAAGAATCGAGGCATGGAAGAAACAGGTGGCAGCAGTTGGTTTTCCCCCAGCAAGCCCTGCAAGAGGGTTAACTCTAAAGCCCTTTTGCCTTTATCCTGTACCAAGACGGACCATCGGATCAACCATGCTTTGGAAACCCCATCGCCCTCTTGTGCCTCAGGGTCTATAGTGGTCCGGGAGGTATAGGAAAGATCTAGGACCACTGGGGAATCTCCAAGACAGTGAGAAAAATGCTTGAGCGCCCAGGCCACTGCATAGGGGCTGTCTCCCCCTGATTGGGGGCCCTCACTGTCCTCACCAGGGAGGAGGGGCTTCGAGGTATAGGCAATGAGGTGCTTTTTTCCCGAGTGCTCTTGATGAAGGATGGCTGTGAGTACCACTTGGCTCACTGTCACCTCCAGGTAGAAGGGCAGCTGGGAGTTGGGGGCTGTCAGGCAGAGGACAGACACCAGGGCCTGCTTCAGGGCCAAGAAGGCCTTCTCATGCTCCCTGTCCCACTGCCAGTCTGGCTTCTGCTTGAGGAGGCAGTGGAGGGGGCCCACAAGGGCTTCATAGTCAGGGATGGCATTCCGGTGGGAGTCCATAAACCCCACAAAGAAGGACAGAGCTGTGAAGTTTCTGGGGATGGTCATCTGGGCCAGCTGAGCTAGGATCTGCTGGCAAGGAGCATTTCCATCCCAAGGGATGTCCAGGTTGGGAGAGGTCACCCCCGGCAGGAGGTCAATGTCTAGAGCTCCGTCAGGAGGGTCATTCAGGCTGAGGTACTGAAGAATTTCCTCAGAAAGGGAAGGGCACTCAACATGGAATGGTGACTCCCAGGAAGAATCAAGACTGTCCTCCTCTGCTGTTTCTGGTATCCCTTGCCCATCCCTCTGCTCCTCTTCCTGTCTTTCTTCCTTTTCCTCTCTGGTTTCTTCCACATCCTGAAGCTTCTCCACAGGCCCAGGGTCAGAGTCATCACTCAGCTCTGAGATGCTGGCTGAAATGGGAGGAAGAGTCTTCCACACCTTCAAGAAGTTGCCGATGTCCATGTCCAACCTACAGACCAAAACAAGTCAAAGGAGAAGGGCAACTCCACCCCCAAAGGTCATCCAAGGGGAAATTCATTCCACACCTAAATGTCCCTGAACACCAGCCTCTTCTATGGCTAGGCTTAGTCAGATCCATACCTGTATCTGCCAGAACCTCAACATTACAGTCTATGGCTAGAAGTCTTAGCAAACAAAATCCTCACTGATCAAGACACATGTAAACTAGTTTTAAGCCAATGGCATCTAGTCTGACACCCCTGGGGACAGGATAAGATGTGAAGGAAAGCTTGACCCACAGCAGGCTAACCTCAACCTCATTTCTACACTGGTGAAAGTTGACTTCAAGACCTGGCCTAGGAAGCAGGACTTGGCCAGGTCCAGTCAGAGCCAAGAGTCCTGCTGGTCCTAGGAAATGGAAGATAGGTAGGAAAGTGACTCAAAGCAAGTAGATGCCAAAGGATAGCTGCTAGTTGCTATAGACCAGTTCTGCTAGCACTGACAAAGTGACTTGGAAAAGTCACTAGAGTCTCAGATTCTTCTCAAGGGTCAAAGGAGATGGTTACCATGACAGTGTGTACTCAAGACACATCTGCTCCTTTAAACCTTAACCAGCACAGGTTGCCCACACCTATAATCCTAGCTACTCAGGAGGCTGAGATCTGAGGATCCTGCCAGCCTGGGCAGACAAATTTAAGAGACTCTTACCTTGAATTAACCAGAACAAAACTGGAAGCTCAAATGGTAGAGCATTAGCCAAGTGGAAAAATCTAAAGGAGAGTGTCAGGCCCTGAGTTTAAGCCCCAGAATTGGCATCAAAATAATAATAATAACAATAACAATAATAATAATAAGGAGCACAAATACCAGTTGTAGAAGGATACGTATTAGTAGTAAAGCTTGTAAGTAAAACTGAAAGCATCCTGTAAGTGGCTGATAGATACATCAGTATGTAATAGAAGTATAAAGATGTGAAAAAGCCAAGTGGCCCTGTTTATTAGTAAGCATTAGGCACATGGTAGCTAGTACAATCAAGAAGGATTTGATCAGTCCCTGGAGAGCTTGGGAGGCAGGGCAGGTCTGACCTTTTACCTGTTTGGCTTCTTTAGAAATTCATCCAATGTGGGGCCATCACGACCCAGAGGGTCATCTGGTACCATGAAGAGATTCCCCGCAAATGTGAAAGGCAGAAGACTGAACCCAGAAGAGAAAGGGGCATGTCATAGATGAGCTCTTGATTCATTACTGTGCCATATATAGTAGCCTGGTGCTGTCATAGACACTTAGACCTCCTTCCCCCAATCTCCAGGCTGGTGATGCAATCCCTACTCCCAGACACCTTTCTCTTTACCAACATTTCTCCTATGGAGTGCCCAATATCAAGCAGAAGGATAAGTTCACACCCCCAGGGAGCACCTCACCGATCTGTGACCATGACTTTCTTGGAGTTATTCATCAAGACGTGAATCTGCTCATTGGTAACAATGACGCCATCTGTCTCTTCTGCCAGCTTTACCATGAACCTGCGTGGAGATGGAGGATTGCTAACTACCCAGTAACCATCTCTTTTATTTTCTGGAGACTAGAAAAATGAACTAGGCAGATGCAGGTGACTCACACCTGTAATCCTGGCTACTCAAAGATGGGACATCTGAGGATCATGATTCAAAGCCAGCCTGGGCAGTAAAGTCCATGAGATTCCTATCTGCAATTAACCTTCAAAAGCCCGAAGTAGAGTTGTGGCTCAAGTGTAGAGGGCCAGCCTTGAGGAAAAACTGCTCAGGGACAGTACTCAGATGCTGAGTTCAAGCCCCAGTACTGGCAAACAAAAAGAAAAGAAAAGCAAGAGAGGGGAAAAAATAGGAATAGAAAATGAAGTAGCAGTTCCACAATGAAGTATGTTAGACAAAAAACACTACTCCTTGTAGTCAAAGTGCCAGGGCTCCAGAGCACATCCCCTCCTCAGTGTAGCCATCTGGCATCATCAAGAGCCCCCAGCACTATGGATCAGGATGCATATAGCTCCTAGTATATAAATGAACACATTCCCTATGATACACATATGAATGAGATGCAGCATTCTAGTATCTAGCTCAGCATCTGCCTCACAGTCTACACACAAATATCCCAGTTTTCTTTGCCAATGCACAACATTCATACGCGTGCCAAGACACAGGTATATACACTAGCATGTATAAAAATAAATTGTGTTGGGCTTGGAATGTGGCTTAGTGGTAGAATGCTTGCCTAGCATGAATGAAGCCCTGGGTTCAATTCCTCAGTACACATAAACAGAAAAAGCCAAAGTGCCACTCTACCTCAAGGGCTAGAGCATTAGCCTTGACAAAAGTAGCTCAGGGACAGTGCCCAGGCCCTGAATTCAAGTCCTCAAGTCCCAGGACTGGCAAAAAAAAATAATTTTTCTGAAGACCACCCTCTCTCTAAAGAAGGTGGTGATCACAAAAGAGGACACTCAGTTCTCCACCCACTGAAAAGTTTCATCCAACTACCCAATTATGCTATTCAGGAAGTGCCCAGCAGGGGTCCTTCTGCAGTCAAGCTTCTCTCCTCAAACCCAGTCCTGAACAGAGGATCTTACAGAACTTACACCAGGGGCTGGTTATTAAAGGAAAAAAGTCTGAGTGGCACATTCCAAGCTCTGAGACTAGATGGATGGATGTCAGATCTTGAGGAAAGTAGAAAAGAAACAACTCCTTGGCTAGCAAGGAGTGCTAAATAAAGCCAAGATCTCTATCTGTCAGACATCAACTCTGGTATGGCAGGGCCTTGCTGCAGTAGAGACAGGACTACAGAATCCCCCAGGCAGTCCAGACCAGCCTAACTCCATTTTTAGAGACTAGTCTACAGGTCATCTACATGAAGCTGCGTACATACCTCCTCCCAGTACCAGGGCTTAGGGGAAGAAAAGACTAAAGGAATTCTTTGAAACACTGATTTCACCCCAAATTGGCAACCAAAAACCTGAGGTACTTCTGATGCTCACTTGAATCATGATGTTCATCCAATACAAAGCAATGGCTCTTGATGGCCCACAGGCCATGGAAAAGAAAGCCAGGGAACTCATGGATGACCTTCTTAGCCAAAAAGAGCTCACCTTGAACTCTCTCTTCACTTGTACCACATCCTCCTTTTGGTCATAACTCCCGACCTCTATTTCCCCAGGGAAGATAGACTGGAGTCCACATCACACGCCAGCCCACAGAGAGGCCTGGGGAACTGCATACCTGTAATCACAGGTGGTGATCTTCTTGCCATTCTCCAGCTGGGAAGGGGTGATTGAAAGCATCTTGAGTGAGTGGAGTTTTGTCAGGAAGTGGCTTTCTGGTGGTGAAAGAGAGAAAAGAGAGATGATTAGGGAAAGGCCATGTGGGGTAGCAGGAGGGTGGAGCCAAAAGGCAGGGAGAAGAAAAGCTTAGTAACGGAGGAAGGGTTGGGCAGGCATAGTAGTATCTCACCTCGCACTCTCCGGTTCTTCCTCAGCTGCCAGGTGGGCACAAATACAGTGATCTCCCGGTGTCCCCGGTTCCAGAAATACTGCACTGCCATGGCTATACCTCGGCAGGAGAAGAAGTGCTGAAGGCCATGCCTGTGGGGTGGAGGAAGTGGCATCCTCTGTCAGCAGAAATGACCTTGCTTCATCATCTTCTCTCAAACCCAGCCCCAGGCATCAGCAATGACGTTCTCCCTTCCCTCCATCTGTTTGAAGATCCACTGAATCTTCCCATATCCACTGGATACAGGACACTTGCAGATACTGTGTGTGTGCACATACACATACACATGCACAAAGATGTATAATCTATGTGCATGCATGCATGCATGCAAATATATATAGATGACATAAAAGACAAGAGAAAGAGGGAAGCCTCTATACTGGATTCAGTTTAAACTTGAAGCAAAAAAAAGTCCCGATCACCTACTATGTGCTCAGAGCATTCTCATCAAGAATAACTACTCCAGCATGTGATCAATTATGTGGTTTGGCACTTACTTGTGCTGATACGTCTCAGCAGTAATCAATCATTGAGCAGGGCAGGCAATCTCTAAGGGCTAGAGTGGTCAGTTAGAACTTCAGAGATCTGTTCTGTGTTAGGTCTTGAGGTTTGGACCAAAGGTTTTCATCTCTGTGCCTGCTTCTGCATTTATCACAGAAGAAGAACAGAAACCTACCCTTATAGGGATGCTATAAGAATCCCATGCACTGCCAGAGGCCAAGTGACTCACTCCTGTAACCCTAGCTTCTCAGGAGACTGAGATCTGAGGATCCTGGCTAAAAGCTAGTCCAAGCAGGGAAAGTCTGTGACACGTTCATATCCAATTAACCAACAAAAAGCCAGAAATAAAGTCAGCTGGAAGTGGTAGAGTGCTAGTCTTGAGCCGAAGAGCATTCGGGCCCAGACCCGGCAAAAAAAGAAAACCAGAAGTAAAGTAAACTCAAGTGGCAGAGCTCTAGCCTTGATCAACAAAGCTTAAGCCAACCAGCCAGATGTTAAAGTGGTTCATGCGTAATCCTAGCTACTTAGGAGGCTGACGTCTGAGGATTGTAGTTTGAAGCCAGACTGGGCAGTAAAGATAATGAGATTCTTTTTTTTTTTTTTTTTTGGATCCAGTCATGAGGCCTGAACTCTGGGCGCTGTCCCTCAGCTCTTCGGCTCAAGGCTAGCGCTCTACCACTTGAGCCACAGCGCCACTTGCGGCTTTTTTTTTTCTTTTTGCTTATGTGGTGCTGAGGAATCGAACCCAGGGCCTCAGGCATGCAAGGCAAGCGCTCTACCACTGAGCCTCCTTCCCAGCCCAGTAATGAGATTCTTATCTCCGATTAAGCACCCCTCCCCTCCCCCCAAAAAAAACGAAGTGGAGCTTTAGCACACTGGCTTTGAGCAAACAAAAGCTCAGGGACAGTACCTGAGCTCCCAGTTCAAGCCCCAAGACCAGCACAAACAAGAACAAAAGAAAGAAAGAAAGAAAAAAGGAAGGAAGGAAGGAAGGCAAGCAGGCAGGCAGGCAGGCAGGCAGGAAGGAAGGAAGGAAGGAAGAAAAGAGGGAAGGAAAAGAACAATCACAGCTGGATGCTGGTGGGTCACACCTATAATCCTAGCTACTTACGAGGCTGAGATTTTAAGGATTGCAGTTCAAAGCCAGCCTGAGCAGGAAAATCTGTAAGACTTTCATCTCTAAATAGTTACCAGAAAACTAGAAATAGCACTGTGTCTCAGAGTGGTAAAGTGCTAGCCTTGGACAAAAAAGCTCAGGGACAGCTTAGGCTATGAGTTCAGTCCCCACAACCAACCAAAAAAAAAAAGAGGGAGGAATCTCCGGGACAGTGCCCAGGCCCTGAGTTCAAGACCCAGGACTGGCACACATACAAACACACACACATAGACACACAAATAAACAATCAGTGCCCACAGTGTGGGTACTCAGCATATGCCAATTTCCTCCTATCTTTCTCCTCTTTGAATCCTTTCACCTCTATGGAAGTTATGAAATAATGGAAGCCTATATTGCATTTTCCAAAGGTACCTTGTCCCCCCACCCCCACCCCACCCAATGCCCATGGCTACTCACACCATGGCCACACTGCTACCATCGATGACCACTCGCCGAAGTCTCTGGTTCCCAGGTTCCTCTGATAAGTTCAACTCGAAAGGCGTGTTTAGGGCCTCGTGATACCTCTGGAAGCTGGTCACTGTGCTGTTTGCCTGTGGCTGGCAGGGTAACTGCCTTGCTGCCCCCTCCAGAGCCCCCAAGAGCCCTTCCCTCTGGCATTGGTGCTTACTGCTGGGAGTCAAGGTGCTGCTGGACTGGTTATCCCAACTCCCAGGCTCTACCTGGCCCTTTGGCAAGGTGTTACCACCTCTTAACAAAGGCAGGGCTTCATTCTGCAGTTTGGCTACATCCAAAGCTGGACCTGCATCTGTGGGTGCCTTCTGGGCTGCGGGTGTTTTGGGAGCTCTGGAGGTTTTTGAACCTACAGGTGTTTTGGGGGGTGCAGACGCTTTTGGAGCTACAGATCCTGTTTTAGTTGTGGACCCAGTTTGAGTTTTAGGTGTTTTCGAACCTGCAGGTAATGCTTTTGTGGCAGGCATCTTCTGAGCTGTGAGAGTTTGGGGAGCTGTAGATGTTACTTGCACTGCTGATACCAATGCTGGTTGACCCACAGCTGCTTTTGGAGCTGTAGATGCCATGTGAACTGCCGGTTTTGTCAGGGCTGAAAGCACTTTGGGAGCTGTAGGTTCTGTGTGTCCTGCTGACATCTTTTGGGCTGTTGAAGGCATGTTGGAAGCTGCATGTGGCCCTTTGGCTGGGGGTGGGCTTTCTGCTTTGGCCACTATGGCAGCCATGGGCACTTTGAGAGTGTCAGGCACTTCTGGAACTTCAGGGGCTGCCTGGGGTATCAGCCCCTCTTGAGCCACGGGCCTCCCCTGAGCTGTGGGCAGTGCTGGAGAGGACCCTTTTTCCAGACCCTTACAATCTGATGGGCTATGTCCTTGATTCCCAGGGTCAACTTGAGCTTGTAGTTTGAGTGGAGAGGTCAAGGGTGGCCCTATCTGCGGAAGTCGTGAACTAATCTTATGTTTGACACCAGAGCCCTCCGGGACCACCAGCAAGCTCATGACTTGTGGAGGACTCTCAGGCCTCAGACAGTTCTGTAGGGCTCTCTCTTCTCCCAGCTCCCCATTGGATCTGCAAGCTGGGCTTTCTGCACTAGGCAGGGGAGCTAGATCCTTCTGTTTCCACTCCAGATTTAAGGGCAAAGCATTCTGTCCTGGCAGCTTCAGCTGAATGGGACCCAGAGGCCTCTGCCAGAAGGGGAAATTAAAGCAGGCTTGGGACAGAAGGCAAGCCAGGTGGAGAGAATGCAATTCATTGATTGTCCAGAAGGATGCTGCAATAGTCCCAGGCCACAAAGGCCCAAAGGCTGGCCCTGGGGTCCAGGCCTTCCATGATGGACACACACTCAGGGATGACGCAGGAGGCTGGAAGGAGAGTTTATCTTCCACTCTCTGAACCTGCCTTTGCTTCAGTAAGGCTTGTGTGTGGTGTGCAGAGTCCTCACTACTGGTGGCTTGTGCTGGCCTTTCCTCTGGAGAGCTGTTTTTACCACCCTGGTTGTTGGAACCAACCCTAAAGGAAACAAGGTAGTTAAAAAGGTAGAAAGACACCAGGTACTCAGGAGGCTGAGATCTGAGGATTGTGGTTTGAAGCCAGCCAGGGCAGGAAAGTTCATGAGACTCTTACCTCCAATAAACTATTAAAAAGCAGAAGTGGAGGTGTGGCTCAAGTGGTAGAGCACTATTCTTGAACAAAAAAGCTCAGGACAGTCCCCAAGCCCTGAGTTTAAGCCCTAGGACCAGCAAAGATTAAAAAAAAAATAGAAAGGCCAGATGCCAGTGGCTCATGCCTATAATCCTAGTCTGTAATCTTCCTAATCTCAGAAGGCTGAGATCTGAGAATCATGGTTCAAAGCCAGCCCAGGCAGGAAAGTCCATGAGTGGACTAGAGTGGTAGAGCACCTACTGAGCGCTCTTATCTCCAATTAACCATCAAATAGCCAGAAGTAGCTCAAGTAGCAGAGCACCAGCCTTGAGTGAAAAAGCTAAAGGACAGGGCCCAGACCCTGCAGTCAAACCCCACCCAATACAGTCACACACACACACACACACACACACACACACACTATATATATATATATATATATATGAAGGAAGGAGGAGAGATTTAAAAAAATAAGGAAAGAAAGCGAGAGAAAGAAGGAGAAAGACAAGGCCAATTTAGACCCCAAACTACTACTATTGTTTCTGGGGTGAAGAAGCAAGGATAGGATCAGAAAAGCCAGACACGTTGTCCAGAACTTACCATAGCAGCTGATTTGCTGTCTCCTGCTGTGTGCTCTGGGTTTGGACTAGAGACGGGGTAGCTCCCAGGTTCATCAATCTTTTGGGGTTTTCTGAGCCCTCATTCTGGAAGGACCCTATCTCCAGGAAGGACTCAGGAGACTCTCCCACAGACACTATAGTTGTGTCTTCCTTCTGCTGGGGAAGGCAGATCGAGACCTCTGGGCTGGAGATGCCAAAGTGGCCGAGCCACTCAATGATGTCCTCTTTGCCTGCAGCATCTCGGACCAGGCTCAGCAGAAGCTCTTGGACTGCTGGGGGCAACTGCAGGAGGTCTCCTGCATACTGGTCACCACGGATCCATACCAGTGCCCCAAAGGCTCGGGTCACCTCAGCTTCCCAGACACCCCGGGGAGTTAGGAAAGAAGCAGGACCCCAACGCAACCTGGCTACCAGCTCCTCCAGCCAGTTCTGGGTCATGGTGAAAGACTCAGTCAGGCCGCCCACCATCAGGGAGCCAGGGGGGCCAGGCACTAGGTAGGCCAGGGTGCTCCAACAGAGGCAGTCCAGGAAGAGGCCCTGGGCCCCAAGGAAGGCGCAGTGCAGGACTGGTGGATAGCGAACCTCCTTCCATAGCTCTGGGCTACACAGGCCCTTCAGATATTCCTAGGCACCATAGAGAGAGCAAAAGGAAAGCAGTCCATTACTGACCTGCAGCTGGCTCCACCCTCTTTACCTAAAAATCCAGCCCCTTCCTAAGCCATGTCCTCCCTCTACCTATACAGGGCCAGCTGCTCTTTCCATGATCTTGACCCTCACACCCCATCTCCTTCAGGGAACACTGAGAGCACATGGCAGACACAGAAAGAGGAGAAAAAGGAACCAGGTACAGAGTCAAGAGATCTAGTTCTACTTCCATCGTGGAGTCATTAGATCGGGATCCTAAGGGCAGGGGATGGAGAGATACAGCATCAGCCTAGTAAGTGCAAAGCTCTGAGTCCAAGCCCCGGTACCACACACACACACACTCTCTCTCTCTCTCAAAGAATGCAATTAGAAATCAACATGTTCAGCAAGACAAGTTAAACTCAAAAAGCTAAATAATGTATACTTTTACTCTTGTGGAAGCTAGACTTAAAGGACATTTTATATATGAGGTAGTACATGATTTGGAACTATTTAGGAGGATAAGAAGTAGGGGAGAGAGGAAAAATGAAAGTTAGAGGATAGCAGGGCATTGGTGGCTCAGGCCTGTCATCCTAGCTATTCAGGAGGCTGAGATCTGAGGATCACAGTTCAAAGCTAGCTGGAGCAAAAAAGTCCATGAGATTCTTATCTCCAATCAACCACCAAAAAACAGGAGTGGAGCTGTGGCTCAAAGTGGCAGAGCACTAGCCTTGAGCAAAAAACAGCTCAAGGACAGTGCCTAGGCCCTGAGTTCAAGCCCCACAACTGACAAATAATAAAAAAAGAAGAAAGAGGGTAAATAACTTCAAAGTACATTGCAACTATATATAAAAGTAGTATAAGGAATTTCAGTAAAAGCTGCCAAGAAAAAGCGGGGCAAGAAAAAGAAATAAAGAGGTTTATTCTGATTAATTTGTATCCTGTTTAGAGACCAAAAGGAACAAAAACCAAAGTGAAGGAAATCTGTCATCTTCTAATGGCTTCAGTCTCTTAACCTCTAAAATGATAGATGAAACTAGATACTCCAGGGCCAGTTCTCTGGCATTATATAATTGTGATCGTTAGGGAAAGAGACTGAACACTACTAAGCATTCTCTGTACTTAAGCGTGACCTGGGGCAAGTTATTTATTACCTCATCTTCCCACCAAGCCACCTGATTCCTATTGTCAAGACAGATTCCACATCATAGGTGTAGTGAGTATTATGGAATACTGACATAGTGCATTATTGAATAATGACATAGTATGTTCTAGGATATTGACATAATGTATGTGTTACTGAAAACTGTGCCTCAGTGGACTGTCTCGTTCTTCGGAGGTCCTAAGTGTGCCTTCCCCAGAATTACAGTCCACATCTATCTGAACTTTGAAAGCAGAGCTCTTTCCACCTCTTCTGTCTGACCACCAGGTGACTACAGTAAGTAGCAGGTAATCCTAAGAGATTCCAACTTAATCCTCGTCTAGTACAACCTGCACCTGTAACCATGGTACCTGTTGCCCAGAGGCAGAGATTAAGTTGCTGGGCCAGTGTCCAAGGTTTTAAAATGCCCCACTGATACATATAATGTCTAATCAGAAGGAAGACCTCTGGCTCTCTGGCCAATCAAGAGGGAGAAAACGGTCTGGGAGACATTGGGTTCCTCCACTCTCTGTCTGAGTTCCACCAGCACAGGCCCTTGAACTCTAAGAAGCAGGAACACTTGCAGTTAATCCACCAGCCCCTATGGACTGTATCATCCCTCTTCCATTAGAAGATAAATGCTCCATTTCAGATTTTCAACCATCCTGAAGTTCAAGCCAGCACCTCTGCTCAAGTATCCAGGAAATGCTTTCCTGTTTAAACCTATGTTTGACTCTTACACCTGGCCTAAACTATAGACCTACAACCTCTTCTCCAATCCCTGCTCCAAAACATACTCAGTTGTTAATCTCTGATTTTCAACCAGGCAAAATGACCACAACATTTGATAGGCATCCAGTCAACCCCTCCCACTCAATCTTCACCTGGTCATATGAACCCGCAAGGCAAATCTGACCAGGTACAAAATACATGTGAAAATAAAGAGGCATGCTGCAAAAGAAAAGTATGGATTCATTCTCTCAGTCTCAGTATCGGTCTCAGTCTCAGTCTCTGTCTCTCTCCCTCCCTCCAAAGATCTTAGAATAATTCTGTCAAGTGTGTGTGTGTGTGTGTGTGTTCTGGTCCTGGGGCTTGATTCAGGGCCTCTTGATCTTGCTCAGCATCTTGCTACCACTTGAACCACACCTTCAGCCCAGGTTTTTTGCTTGTTAATTGGACATTGAGTCATTTGTACTTTTCTGACCCGGCTGGCTTGAACTGCGAATCTTCAAATCTCAGTTCCCTGAGGAGCTAGGATTATAGACGTGAGCCATTACAGCTAGGCCTGTTCAATATTTTTTTTTTATTGAAAAGTACAAATTGAGATAGTTTTCAAAATAATCAAAATAACCAGGCATCAATGGCTCTGGCCTATAATCCTAGTTACTCAGGAGGCTGAGATCTGATGATCAAGGTTCAAGACCAACCCAGACAAATCAGATTCTTACCTCCAATTAGCCAGCAAACAGCAGGAAGTGGAGGCATGGTTTAAGTGGTAGAACATAGCATGGAAAAATAAATCACAAGAGAACACTAGGCCTTGAGTACAAGACCTAGTAATGGCATTAAAAAAGTTTATTACCATTACTTTCCTCAGAGATGTAATAAATGACATGAAACACACAAAATATGAATAGGATGCTTCTAAATTTAAAAAAAAAACTTTTTTGTGCCGGTATTGAGGCTTGAACTCAAGGCCTAAATGTTGACCCTTAGCTAATTTTTAATTCCTTTTTTGCTCAAGAATAGCATTTTATCACTTGAAACAGCTCTACTTCTGGCTTTTTGGTGGTCACTTGGAGCTAAGAATCTCACAGACGTCTCTGCCCATCTGGCTTTGAACCGCGATCCTCAGATCTCAGCCTCCTGAGTAGCTAGGATTACAGGCGTGAGCCACCAGCGCCCGGCTTGGATAGGCATAATTAAACAACCACTAAAGACAGATTTAGCAGAAAACTCAAACAAGCTACCTTGGGAAGAAAGAAGAAATGGCTATAGAGCTAAATCTGACAATTGGAAATAAAAAACAACATCTATAATTGATCAAAAGGTTATTATATCTAGCTGGATGTCAATGACTCATACCCATTATCCTAACTACTTAGGAGGTTGAGATTGGTCGGATCATGATTTGAGGCTAGCCCAGGAATCCATACAAGAGCCCTTCTACAACAATAGCTTGACACAGTGTTGCACATCTGTCATCTGAGCTCTGAGGGAGGCTGAGGTCTAGAGGATTCAAATTTCATTATAATCTGGGCAAAAGAGAAAGGTTGTAAGATTCCATTTCAGTGAAAGAAGATGAGAGTGGTGGTATGTACCTAACATCCTAGTTAAAATGAGAAATACAGGAAAGAGAAAAAGGAAGGGAGGATTATATTTTATACTTTTTGATAGAAATGCCAGAGCAAGTATCCATAGGGAAGGGTACTGACAAGGAGATAGAACAGAAAATCACTATCTCCTTTTTTTTTTTTTTTTGGCCAGTCATGAGGCTTTAACTTGGGGTCTGGGCACTGTCACTGAGCTATTTTGCTCAATGCTAGCACCCTGTCACTTTGAGCCACAGCGCCACTTCTGATTTTCTGGTGGCTAATTGGAGATAAAAATCTCACACTTTCTATCCAGGCTGGCTTTGAACCATGATCCTCAGGATCGCAGGCTCTTCATTAGCTAGGATTACAGGTCTGAGCCACTATCTTCTTTTATAAACTTTTTTTTTCTTTGCCAGTCCTGTGACTGGAGCCTGGGCACTGTCCTTGAGTAGTTTCTTTTGCTCAAGGGTAGCACTCTACCACTTGAGCCACAGAGCCACTTCCAGCTTTTTCTGTGTATGTGATACTGAGGAATTGAACCCAGGGTTTGATGCATGCTAGGCTAGCACTCTATCACTAAGGCACATTCCAAGCCGGATCTCTTTTTTTTTGCAAATTCTTTATTGTGATTAAGTGATTACATAATTTCACAAATTTCACAGTATTGTGAGATAGTGATCCAGCCCATTCTTTTATAAACCTTTGAAGTATTTTTTAAGCAATTTAAAATGTATATTACTTGATAAAAGTTTAAGTTAGGAATCAGGTACTTGCAGCACAATTAGGTAGATGTTTCACAGTTAGCTGGTGGGGAGCTTATAGCCCTATTAGCATTTGCCAATTTCAATGGGGTAAATACTCCCAGTGTGGCTATAAATATTACTCTAGCAGTTTACAAAGTTCCTGAAATTTTAACAGTGGTTCAGGAGGAGCCAAGTCCAACACTCCTCCGACCACAGACAACTTCCTTGGTTCTTCCCATAGTGTAAGGCAAGGACAGATCCATTTCCAACTGACAGCCACACCAAAGTGTACAAGCCTCGCCATAACCCAGAGTTCCAGAATCCAGACTCCAAAAGTCACCTCTCCACCCAAAGTTCACTATCCAATACCACAAAAATCAATCAATCAAGCAATCGCCTCTACTGCCACAGCTATGGTTGGAGCTCAGGGCCATGCACTTGATTAGCTTCCTTTGCTTGGTAGGCAGGTGCTCTACCACTTGAACCAAGCTACCAGCCTTTTTTGCTTTAGCTATTTTTCAAATAGTCTTTTTTTTGTTGGTTGTGGGGCTTGAACTCAGGGCCTGGGCACCATCCCTGAGCCTCTTTGTGTTCAAGGCTAGTACTCTACCGCAAGCCACAGCACTACTTCCTGAGATAGAGTCTGTGCTTTTTCGCACAGGCGGATCAGGCCATAGTCCTCTTACCTATGCCTATCAAGTAGCCGAGATTACAAATGAGTAGCACCAAATTTTGTTCTTCCACAATCTTTGGACTCCCCATTTTGCTTCCCTCCATCTTCTCCAAAAGAGAGAAAGGCAAACATGCCACCTTTTCTTTCTAACACCCAACCCAATCTCACATTGTTGTCAAGGAAGGCAGAAAGAACAAGTAAGGCTTATCCCTGGGCTTTTCTAATCACTATTAAAACTCCTCTCATCCAAACACTGGTGGTTCACACCCATAATCCTAGCTATTCAGGAGGCTGAGATCTGATGATTGAGGTTCAAAGTCAGGCCAGGCAGACAAATCTAAGAGATTCTTTTCCCCAATTAGCCAGCAAAAAGTGAAACAAAGCAAGACACAGAATGGGAGGTATAGCTCAAGTGGTAGAGCACCAGCTTTGAGGAAAAAGCTACGAGTTGTGAGGCCTTGTACCAGCACAAACCCAAAGGAAAAAAAGGAAAGGAAAAAACCAACTGGGAAAAAAGGGGGAGGGCAACCCTCTTCTCCTTACTTGCTGTTTTCTCTTCAGAGAAGCCACGATTTTGCTGCGAACATGCTTTACAGCAATATCCTTGATATTTTATAGTCCTCCAAAACTACAAAACAATTTAAAGGTACCCAAGATTTTTCCAGAAATCTAAGTCCATATGATGTACAAATATACCCAGGCCTCTTTCAAGATGATCCTACCTAGTTCCTTCTTAACTCTTCCACTCAGACCCAAACAAGCCAGTCTACCAGATAGCCTTGGTAGAAGAGGCCACAGTCAAAGTCCAAGATTCTGTGTCCATAAAACTGGGATTGCAGTCAACTAGCCATACCACCTCCATGTGGAAAAGACAAGGAATGTTCATAAAGCCAAGCCTCTCACTTTACAAACGAGGAGACCAACACTTAGGGGAAAAGTTTTGCTCACTCATACAACTATTTAAGAACAGTAATACCTCACTCTATCCCTCACAGCTCTCCACATTTTGCAAAAATTTCTTTTTTTTTGGGGGGGGGTCCGGTCGTGGGGCCTGAACTCTGGGCCTGGGCGCTGTCCCTCAGCTCTTCAGCTCAAGGCTAGTGCTCTACCACTTGAGCCACAGCACCACTTCCGGCTTTTTTCTTTTTGCTTATGTGGTGCTGAGGAATCGAACCCAGGGCCTTGAGCATGCAAGGCAAGCGCTCTACCACTGAGCCACCTTCCCAGCCCCGCTAAAGTATTTTAATAGCACCTATTATTCCAACTGGCTCTCACAACCCCTCTACAAAGTGGGCATTTTCACATTGCTTTATAGATAAGGGAATTGTCCTCCCAAATAGCAAATTATTCAACCCAGACCCCCCCCCCCAGCTAGAAGATAGCAAACCCTAATCTCAAGCTCTAACACACCCCTGAATCTGGGTCATATTTGGTGATGACATGAGAGAGAGAGAGTCCTATAATCACCTTTCATTAAGCTCCCACCTTTTTTTTTTTTCCTTGGCCAGTAGGGGAACTTGATCTCAGAGCCTGGGTACTGAGTGCTGCTGTCCCTCAGTTTTGTTTTGTTTTTTTTTTGTTTTTCTCTCAAGGATGGTACTCTACCACTTAAACCACATCTCCACTTCCGGATTTTTTATTTCCTTAAGAAAGAGATTCTTAGATCTCAACTTCCTGAGTAGCTAGGATTACAGGTGTGAAGGCAAGTCACTAGTGCTTGGCTCTGCCACTAGCAGTGCTGTAAAGGCAGTGGGAGAGAGAACTGAGTCACTGGATTTACTAAAGGTAGCAATGGGAGCTGGCACTGCCAGGCTTGAACTAGCTGAATCAAGACTTAAGCAAGGAGCAGGGGAGCGAGCACTTAGTATACTCACAAAGCTAGAGATGTGGCTTAATGATAGAATGATAATCTTGCATGCATAAGATCCTGTGTTCAACCACACAGCAAACCCCCCCCCAAAAAAAAACACAGTAATAAAAGACTGAGTTGTGGTATTTAATAGTAACAAAAATATTTAGAACCCAAGAGATTCTTCCTACGTTTTTTCTTTGTTATAATTTTTGTGCCTATGTCTGGAGCTTGAACTCAGGGCCTGAGTATTGTCCCTGTTTTTTTTGCTCAAGGCTACCACCTAAGCCACGACACCTCTTCTAACTTTTTGCTGGTTAATTGGAGATACAAGTCCCATGAACTTTCCTGCCCTGGCTGGCTTCAAACCACGGTTTTTAGATCTTACTTCTGAGTAGTTAGGATTACAGGTGTGAGCCACCAACACCCAGCTAGGCCTCTTCCTACTAACCTACCCTGTTCTAGCTTCTGAAACTTCTTTCTCTCAAAAGTCTCCAGCCCATCTAGTCTCACTAGACACTCCTCCCCTCCCAGCTCCCACCCCTTCCCTCCCAAAACCTCTAAGGAACTGAAAACCCTCCCTGGCCCCAGCACCTCTGTCAGAAAAGTGCTGATGTAAGCAGCTCAAGGAGGGGGGTGAGGGAGGAGCTTTACTGCTGGCTGTGTTCTGGGCCTCCTCTCCCTATGGCCTTGATCTAGAATACTGTGTGTCTGGGGGAAGGTGGCTTGGGACAGAGTGAGGCTGTAACATTTCTACCAGGAAAAGATAAGGGAATTTGAGGGCAGTGGGAGCACCAGAGGCCCAGGCAAAGCAGCAGCTAGGGAGAGAAGCCAGGGAAAATACAGGAGACATACTATGTGACTTGGCCAGTCAAACATCCGGCCCCAACTGCAGGGCCTTTAGTCTCCTCCCAGGTCCTCTCTCATGCCCAAGGGCTACAGTCTTCCCCAGCACCTAACCCTGAGCCCCTTATTCCAGGCAGCCTCGGATATCTAACGTGTGAGGCAGACTCCTGGGCTCCAGTCCAAACCCCACCACCCCACGCCTACTTGGCCCTTAGCACTTAGGCTGGCCTCTCTCGCTCTCTGATCTCCAAACTCCTTATTTCTAAAAATGCCAGCATGGCTTTGGAAGTGTCTCTGAAGACCAGCTCCACCCCCTCCCTTCAATCCTAGCACTCAGGATTGAAGAAAGATCTAGGCCTTCAGTCTCGGTGAAGAACAAAGGGGTGTGTAGCAAAGCCACAGAAATAACAGGGCCTTACCACTGGTCCCCTGATGGAATCCTGGGGCCTGGCCAGGGACGGCTGGTGGGATAACACACACGGAGAAGGTTCTTCCAGAGCATCGGAGGGACAGAAGTGACACGCAAGAGAGGGGTGGGGCAGAAAAGAGAGAAGGGACCGGAGGGAAGGAGCTTGGGCTGCAGATCTGGAGGCGACAGAACAGCCCTGCCCTCACTACCTGCAAACCCCACTACGGGATCCACTTCGGGGGGTCCTCTGGGGGCCGCTGACTCCCGAGGAGTCGCAGAGAGAGGCGTCGGGCTGGGAGAGGAGCTGTTTACCTTGGCCTTGCCCGTGTTCTCCCGGGGCCCCTCCAGCTGCAGCCAGAAGTAAGAGGTGTCGGGGCGGCTCTGGAAAGCGTTCAACTTGACCCTGAAGATGCGTTGCACTTGGAGCTGCTGCCGCCGCACCCGAGCCTTGGATTTTGTCTGCACCATTAACCATTCCAGCGCCGGGGGTTCGCCCCCCGACAGGAGCATGGCCGCCCCGCCCGCCCTTGGAGAGAGCCAGAATCCCAGTGACACCCGGGTCCCAGCTAGCCCGGCGC
>NW_012267300.1:4843307-4877243 GCF_000151885.1 Dipodomys ordii
GTTTTCTGGTGGTTTATTGGAGATAGGAGTCTCACGGGCTGGCTTTGAACCTCGATCCTCAGATCTCAGCCTCCTGAGTAGCTAGGATTACAGGCATGAGCCACCAGCGCTCAGCTTAAATGCCCTCATCTGATGGTATATGCCAAAACTAAATTCCAATACTAACAAACTCCAGGAAATGGAAATAAGAGATTTTTTTCTTTGTTGCTATTTTTTTTCTTTTATTTTTTCTCTTGTTTATTTATCTGTCTTTGGGAGGGTAAGGGGGCACAGAAATGTTGGGGCAAAGGGTGAACAGATGTAGCAGTGGAACTTACTAGACACTATGTTGAAAATGAACCCGCCATGGGGGCTGGGAATATGGCTCAGTGGTACAGTGCTCACCTAGCACGCATGAAGCCCTGGATTCGATTCCTCAGTACCACAGAAAAAGTACAGTCAGTACACAGAAAAAGTCACAAGTAGCACTATGGCTCAAGTGGTAGAGCACTAGCTTTTGAGGTAAGAAGACCAGGTCTGGCTGGCGCTATATTGGCCACATGGTGGATGGTAGGGTCTGACATCTTGTCTTCATGCTGGGGAAGGGAACCTCCCTCCCCCCATCACCTGCCTCCCAGGTGATGGGCATGCTGGGACCCCTGGAGGCAGGGGCAGGCAGTTGGTGGATAGGTTACTGAATCTGTCAGTCTAGTACCTGGGACTGGGAATTTCCTGAAGATCTGCCCCCTGCGGCTGACCTATTTAGGCCTAGACCAGCCTAGCCAGGGAACTCCATTCCACGTGTGTCTCTGTGATGGTGTCCTGTGTCCTGTCTCCTGGCTCATCTTCAGTCATCATGGAGTCCCAATTCAGCTCAGAGCTGAATTGGCTTGTTGGTATTGTTCTTGTTATTTCTTTCCTCTTTAGCATGTTCCTTAGCTTGGTTATGTGTATTTGTGTGCTGCAGGTCTTTGTAACAACTGGCAGCCTGCAGCCTGTTAACTGTATAATAAAGACTCCAATATTCTTTATTTAAAATGTGGCTTCTGGGATGATTTACCTTACAATACTGAGCAAAAGAAGTGGGGGGGGGGAAGCTGGGAAGGTGGCTCAGTGGTAGAGCGCTTGCCTTGCATGCATGAGGCTCTGGGTTCGATTCCTCAGCACTACATAAACAAAAAGAAAAAAGCCGGAAGTGGCACTGTGGCTCAAGTGGTAGAGTGCTAGCCTTGAGCTGAATAGCTGAGGGACAGCGCCCAGGCCCAGAGTTCAGACCCCATGACCAGACCCCCCCCACAAAAAAATAATAATAAATAAAATAAAAAGAAGTGCCCAGACTCTAAGTTCAAGCCCCAGAACTGGCAAAAAAAAAAAAAAAAAGAGAAAGAAAAAGAAGGAAGGAAAGAAGGAAAAAACAGAAAATGAACTATCCAACTTCTGGTTGGAACAGAAAGAAAAACTGGGAGAGAGTGAGGGAAGGGATGACATTGTCCAAAAAGAAATGTACTCATTATTTGAGTTAAGTAATTATAACCCCTCTAAAATAACAATAACATTTTATAGTACTATAACTATGAGAGAATTTTTGTATAGATGTTCTTTAATCTAAAATAGAATCATAACCCAATAAACCCATGGTTACACTGAAAATACCATGTCAATTTATTTTTATTTTTTTTGCCAGTCCTGGGGCTTGAACTCTGGGCCAGGGTGCTGTCCTTGAGCCTCTTTGTGCTCAAGGCTAGCATTCTACCACTTGAGCCACAGTGCCATTTTCAGCTTTTTCTGAGTAGTTTATTGGAGATAAGAGTCTCATGGACTTTCCTGCCTGAGCTGGCTTCAAACTGCACTCCTCAGATCTCAACCACCTGAGTAGCTAGGATTACAAGTGTGAACCACCAGCACCTATCAGTGCTTGAACAAAAGAGCTCTAGGACAGTGTCCAGGCACTGAGTTAAAGCCCCATGCCCAACAAACAAAAAAAAGTATTTATTTCACTAATCTACTTTTCACTAATCTTAATTTATAAGGACATGGAAGATAACTAGTTATTTTTTCTGGGGATCTTGGCGCATTGTTTCTGTCCAGTACCACAAGAAGGTATCATATCAGACATGTCATTAATCAAGGAAAAATCAAAGTTTAAAATATTAGCCAGGCACTGATGGCTCATGCTTGTAATCCTAGCTAATCAGGATGCTGAAATCTGAGGATCACTGTTCAAAACTAGACTAGGCAGGAAAGTCTATGAGACTTATCTCCAGTGAACCACTGTGTCCCAAAGTGGTAGAGTACCAGCCTAGAGTAATAAAGATAAGGGACATAGTCAGGCCCTAGTTCTAGACTCAATACACACACACACACCTCTCTCTCTCTCTCTCTCTCACACACACACACACACAAATAGAATGACACCACATTAAAAGCCACTACAAATTATCAAATATATTCATTTATGTAAATTTAAAATTCTTTCCATGACAATACAAATTCCATAAATGGGCATTTCATTTGTCAGTAGACAAATGAAAAAACTGTAAAAACACCTTTGGAAATCATGTCATAGAGCAAGGTCTGGTTTCTTTAATTAATTTAAACAGCAAAAAAAAAAAATCTAGCCCAACAGAAAGATGGACAAAGCATATAAAAAGTTTGCTCATACACATACACACACACACACACACACACACACACACACACACACACACACAGAAAGGAAATATTACTGTCTCTTCAAATTTGAAAGCATGACGAGGTGTTGGTTGCTCACACCCTAATCCTATCTACTGAGGATGCTAAGATCCTGTTTTTGAAGGTAGCCTAGACAGACAAATCTTATTAACCAGCAAAAAGCTAGAACTGGAGTAGTGGCTCAAGTAGTAGAGCACCAGCACTGAATGGAAAAAGCCAAGCAAAGTGCGAGGCCCAGTGTTCCTGCATCAGTACCAGTTCCAAATGTTAAGGCTGCTTAGCCACAGTGCTTCCATCTTGAGACCCCAGACAAAGATTTTGCTTGACATCAACTCAAACACCAAAAAATTCTCCACCTCATCACCCTCTTAGGCTATCAGACAGTCCAAACTTAGCCCAACCACAAGCAACATCCTCTGCCCCAATCAACCACAAACTACACCCTTAGATATCCTTGGTAGCAACTCTGTCTCTGAGCATACCTTTCCCTAATTTCCATTGCCCATAGGCAAGCCAGCCCCTGTCCTTCATGCCCCTCCAGAAACCCACTTGCCTTCCCCTTTAAAACCTACTATAAACATCTGTGGGCTCTAGCTTTTAGCTTGAGACCCTGTTCTTCAGGCTTTTATCCCAAATTAACCTGTGCTGGCATTGAGCCATCTCTTTGCCTATTTTGAGAATCTAACCATAGATAGATAGATAGATAGATAGATAGATAGATAAATTTCTTTTTGACATTGTTATGAAAATTATCTAAATATGTATGGTCTTACAATAGAATAGTACCATTAGAAAAGGTAGAACTTGGTGTTGCTGGCTCATGCCTATACTCAGGAGACAGAGCTGAGGATCATGGTTCAAAGCCAGCCCAAGTAAGGAAGTCCATGAGCCTCTTTTCTCCAATTAACCACCAAAAAGCCAGAAATGGAGGTGGGCTCAAGTGGCAGAGTGCTAGCCTTGACTGAAAAAGCTAAGGGAACAGAGCCCAGGCCCTGAGTTCAAGCTCCAGTACTGGCACAAGAAAAAAAAGTAGAATTAGGCATTTTTCTTTGTCCTAACATGGAACTATATCCAAGACATAGAAGTGTGAACTTGATAAACCAAGAGCACAATTGTTAGCTGCCTGTGCCAACAACTCAGCACCCAACCAACCCACTAGCAGCACTGTGGTGTCACTGAGAAGCTGAAACTTCAGGGCCCTTCTTCTTTTTTTTTTCTTTTTTCTTTGTCGGTCATGGGGCCTGAACTCTGGGCCTGGGTGCTGTCCCTCAGCTCTTCAGCTCAAGGCTAGCGCTCTACCACTTGAGCCACAGCCTTCTGGCTTTTTTTTTGCTTATGTGGTGCTGAGGAATCGAACCCAGGGCCTCATGCATGCAAGGCAAGCGCTCTACCACTGAGCCACCTTCCCAGCCCAGGACCCTTCTTTTCACAGGCCCCTACCACTGCCCTGGGAAAGCTCCAGACATGTGTTCACATTTTGCTTTTGGTTTTTGATGCATTTTAATGGATTTTTGCCATGACATTTTCATAGATGTATATGATATACTTTGAACATAGTCATTCTTTTTTTGTGTGTGTGTGTGTGTCCGGTCGTGGGGCCTGAAGTCTGGGCCTGGGCGCTGTCCCTCAGCTCTTCAGCTCAAGGCTAGCACTCTACCACTTGAGCCACAGTGCCACTTCCGGCTTTTTTCTTTTTGCTTATGTGGTGCTGAGGAATCGAATTCAGGGCCTCTGGCATGTAAGGCATGTGCTCTACCACTGAGCCACCTTCCCAGCCCCTGAACATATTCATTCTATTACTGTTTCGGGTATACCATCCCCCTCCTCCCAAATAGTCCTCCTACTTCTTTCATGCCTTTTAAAAATAATATAGATTCAATTATGAAAATAAATGTGATCTTTAGCTTTCTGATTACAGCTTATTTTGTTTAATACAATAATCTCCAGTTCCATGTTTCCCTAAAACTAATATCATTTTGTTCTTTAGGGCTAAGTAATACTCCATTTTGTGCATGTACCACATTTTCTTTATCCATTCATCTTTTATGGACACCAGGCTGATTCTATGACTTGGCTATTACGAATAGTACTATAATGACCACGAATATGCAGTATCTCTAGTGTATACTGACTCAACGCTTCTTCAGGTACACACTCAAGAGTATTATCCTATAGTAGTTCTATGTTTTTCATTTTTAAATTGATATTGGTAAAGGTGATATACAGAGGGGTTACAGTTATATAAGCCAGGTAAAGAGTACACTTCTTCTTGGACCATGTCATCCCTTCCCTTGCTCTTTCCCCATTTTTCCCTCCTGATAGTTCTATTTTTAGTGGTGTTTTTTCCGCTATGTGTGTATGCTGGTCCTGCTTGAATTCCCTTGGCATTTTCTCTTAAGACTTACTCTCTACCATTTGAGCCACACCTCCACTTCCAGGTTTTTACTGGTTAATTGTAGATAAGAGTCTCATGAATTTTTCTGCTCCGGCTGGCTTCAAACAGTGATCTTCAGATCTCAGCCTCCTGAGTAGCTAAGGTTACAGGCATGCTGCTGGAACCCAGCTTTATTTTTAGTTTTCTTAAGGTACCTATGTACTGGTTTCCACAGCGATTGCATTAATTTACATTCTCTTTTGTAATGTATAGTGTTCTTACCCCTGTCCCCTCCTCCATCCTTACTAACATTTGTCATTTATTTTTTGATGATGTCCATTCTAGCTGGGATAAGACAGAATTTCAGTTATAGCTTTGATTTGCATTTCCCTGATGGCTAACAATGTTGAATTTTTTTTCATGTATTTATTGTGATCCTGTGTTTTGTAAAATGTGTCAAAAATATTGCAGCCAGAATTTTTGTGGTACTTGGCCATGGTGCCTCCATCTTTAGGGCCCTGACAAGTATTTGCTTGACATTTGCTACAGATATCAAAATTCCTGACTTTACTCCCTATTTTGAATGTGTCCCATTTAACATAACCCCTTACCCAACCATGTGTGGTATCCAGTGCTCCAACTGCAAGCTACATCCTTAGTTATTCCCATAGCAATCCTGCTTCAGACCAGACTCCAACCCATTTCCTTCCACATGTGGATACATGCCCCTTCCCTCTCCATGCCTTCCCAGTGACCCACTTGCCCTGCTCTATAAAACCCTACAGGAGCTGGGTGCTGGTGGCTCCCGCCCATAATCCTAGCTACTCAGGAGGCTGAGATCTGAGGATTGCGATTCAAAGCCAGCTCAGGCAGAAAAGTCCAAGAGACTCTTATCTCCAACAAACCACCAGGAAAATAAAAGCGGAAGTGGCACTGTGGCTCAAGTTGTAGAGCACTTGTCTTGAACTGAAGAGCTCAAGACCCATGACCAACTAAAAAAAGAAGAAGAAGAAGAAGAAAACCCTACAGGTAAGCCAGGCTTAAAAGTGGGAGCATATGCCCCACTACTGGCACAAAAAAAGCAAAAACAAAATACAAAACCTCTGCAGGTTATAAGTGGTTGTTGATTCTAGCTTTTGACTGGAAATCACTTCTACAGGTATTTCTTCCAAATAAATATTTACTGAGAGGAAGCCCCATCTTTGCCTATTTCCTGAGGATTTTTGTTTTGTTTTGTCCTTTGTTTGGGGGTGTTTTTTGGAGGGGGGACAGTACTAGAGCTTGAATTCAAGGACTTATGCTCTCCCTTGGTTTTTCCCTCAAAGCTGGTGTTCAACCACTTGAGTCATACCTCCAGTTCTGGCTTTTTACTAGTTAATGTAAGGAGAAAATGCTGAACTCTGAGCAAATATTTTTTTTTTACTATCATTGATGCAAATGATAATCTCTTATAGAAACATCCTCAAGAATGCACCCAGAAATAATGTGTTACAGCTATCTGAGCATCTAGTTGACACATAAAATCAACCACCCAAAATCCTCACCAAGCCATGTATCAGTAGCTCATACCTGTAATCCTAGCTAGTCCAGGAGGCTGAAATCTGAGGATCAAGGTTTAAAGCCAGCCAAGGCAGGAAACTCCCTAAGACTCTCATCTCCAGTTAACCACAAGAAAACCAGAAGTGATACTGTGGCTCAAATGGTAGAGTGCTAGTCTTGAAGAAAAGGAGCTCAGGGATAGCACCCAGACCTGGAGTTCAAGCCCCAGGATCAGAAAAAAAAATCACAAAAAGAAAGTTTGTTCATGATGAATTAGTAGTGCAAAATGAATAGCAAAATGGAATTTGGGGTAGCTAATAAACAACCAAATGAAATTTTTGGAGATAGTATGATACATTGTGGGAGAAAAAAAAAAGGTCACCTTGACCAAATGCAACCTCAATACTAGATACTAGGGAGTCTTAATGAAGATGTGGAGTGAAACGTATCCAGAGACACCCCAAATAGGGAAACCCTCCAAATCAAGCAAGAAAATGAAATGTACCTCCTCTATCTTGAAAAACTTTAAATATAGGGTTGGAGTCAAGTCTCAAATGGTAGAGCACTTGCCTAGTAAGCAAAAAGCCCATAGGAAAGAGAGAAAAGGAAGGAGGAAAGGAAGGAAGGAAGGAAGGAAGGAAGAGAGGGAGGAAAGAAGAGAGGAAGGGAGGGAGGAAAGAAGGGAAAGAAAAGGAAAGAAAGAAGAGAAAGAGAAGGAAGGAAGGAAAGAAAGAAAGAAAGAAAACATTGTGTGCTGTATTCATCACTTGTGTTAGAAGTAGTAAGATGTTTCAATACCTGGTTGAATCTAAGTAGTATGGCTTTATCCATAGCTAAGGGATAAAGAGTAGCCTGGCACCAGGATGGTATATGGTCTTGGCCTTTCTCTTCTCCCCTACCCTTTGTCCCTAAGGAAGGCAATGGACAGAAAAGACTTCTTTCTGAAGCTGAGTAATACCCTTAACAATTCTGAAGAGCTACAGTTCTAACTACTCAAGAGGCTGAGATCTAAGGATCACAGTTTGAATCCAACCTGTACAGGAAAGTCAGTAAGACTTTATTTCCATGAAACTTATTTCCAATTAACCACCAAAAAGCCAGTAGAGCTGTGGTTCCAATGGTAGAGTTCTAACCTTAAGCAAAAAAGCTAAGGGACAAAGCCCAGGCAGGCCCTGAGTTCAAGCCCCAGTATGGCATGCATGTGTGACACACACACACACAGACACACACATGCACATACACGCATTCCACAGAAGTCCAATCCATATTCCCCTTCCCTGTCTGCCATCAGTGCTGGCTGATGGGACTTGGCCATCTTGTATTATATATAGCAATTCTTTGAGGAAAATAATATCAAATAAGAGCTGAATCCTCGGATCTTTGCTTGGTAGTATTAAGTCTGTTTTCTGGGCTGCAAGGCTGCCTTGTTGGAAGGCTCCCTGGTGTTTACTTTTATTCCAGTTTCTCTCATTTGATAAGGTTTTGGCTGCAAAGATCACTCTGTCTTGACCATACCTGGCTCTAACACACTCAGTGCCTCAGTTTCCTTGTCTGAGAGGATCAACTTGACAGTTTCTTTGGGAGATGATTGAATAAGATGAGCTGTGAATGAAAAGGGCTTGTTGAGGTATCTGGGTGAGGTGAGCACTCTCTTTCTCTCTCTCTCTCTCTCTCTCTCTCTCTCTCTCTCTCCAAGGTCTCACTATATAGCCCAGACCAGCCAGAGAATCAAGAGCCTCTTGCCTCCACCTCCCAAATGCTGAGATTATAGATGTACCACCACACCCAGCTGATACTATTCTTAGTTTTTGTATCACAAAACTTGTAAAAATTTTTTTCTTTTTTAGGTCTGAGACTGAGATTCAAACTCAGTACCTGCCACTTTCGCTCACTGGTTAGCATTCTCTCAACTGAGCCATGCCTCCAACCCCATGTAAAACACTTCTCTACTGCACATCACAATGTCGTCTTTATGATTCACTGCACAAGGAAGTACAAAGAGTTAGAAACATTGTCTCTTGCTCCTCAGTCTACTAAAGGAGAAAGAGAATTCTCCTTTAAAATAGTTAATATTGGGGCTGGGGGTTTAGCCCAGCAGAAGGGCGCCTACCAGGCGCGCACAAGGCCCTGGGTTTGGTCCTCAGCCCTGGAAAAAAAAAAAAGTTAATATTAACCGGGTGTCACGGTGGCTCACACCTGTATCCTAGCTACTCAGGAAGCTGAGATCTGACAACTGAGGTTCAAAGCCAGCCCAGGCAGGAAAGTCCATGAGACTTTTTTTTTTAATTGTGAAAATACTGCACAGAGGGTTACATTTACATGGGCAAGATAATGAGTACATTTCTTATCAAGCATTGTAGCCTCCTCCTTTGTTTCCCCTTCCCATCCCTTCCCATCCTCCCTGCCCCCTAGTCTGTGAGGCTCTTATCTCCAATAAACCACCAGGAAACCAGAAGTGGTGCTTGGCTCAAGTGGTAGCACTCTAGCCTTGAGCTGAAGAGCTGAGGGACAGTGCCCAGGCCCAGAGTTCAAGCACCATGACCAACAAAAAGAAAAAAAAGTTAATGTTAGCTGGGCACTGGTGGCTCATGCCTGTAAACCTAGCTAATCAGGAAGCTGAGATCTGAGGATCGTGGTTCAAAGCCAGTCTGGGCAGGAAAGCCCATGAAACTCTTATCTCCAATTAACCACCAAAAAGAGGGGGGGATTCATGCTGTAAATCTGTCATTATGAAGGACTAAATGAGGGCTGGGCAGGTGGCTCAGTGGTAGACTGTTTGTCTTGCATGCATAAGGCCTGGGTTCAATTCCTCAGCACCACATAAGCAGAAAAAGCCGGAAGTGGTGCTGTGGCTCAAGTGGTAGAGCGCTAGCCTTGAGCTGAAGAGCTGAGGGACAGCGCCAGAATTCAGGCCCCACGACCAGCAAAAAAAAAAAAAAAGGACTAAACGACTAGTGACTCTGAGGGAAAGAAAAACAATGTGTGGGAGCTGGGAATGTGGCTCAGTGGTAGAGTGCTTGCCTAGCATGCATGAAGCCCTGGGTTCAATTCCTCAGTACCACATAAACAGAAAAGACCAAAAGTAGTATTGTGGCTCAAGTGGTAGAGCACTAGCCTTGAGCACAGACAGGCTCAGGGACAGAGCCCAGGCCCTGAGTTCAAGCCCTAGGACTGGCCAAAAAAGAAAAGAAAAGAAAAACAATCTGTGACAGGTGGTTTGAGAAAACACAGAGCAGTATGTGGGGTGGGACATTTTTTTCTCTAACCTTTCTCAGATGCTCCTTTCCCTTCGTCCTGCCTCCTTACACCTCCTCCACCTTGTCACTGCTGCCGCCTGGCGTTAGTCACCTGCCTAGCACCTCTGGGTGATACCCTGTAGGGCAAAGAGCAACACCCACTCAGGGGCATCGCCAGGGCAGAAGGCAAAGCTGAGCCAGACCCTACTGGGAAGGAAGGAGTCTCTCTTCTCCATATTTATCAGCCTGAATAAGTTACTGCCTGGCCACAGGGAAGGAAAGCAAGAAAAAGGAATTACTATCAGGTGGAAACAATGTCCAAGGTAGAAAGCCTGTGACTTTTATGACTCACGGCACAAGGAAGTACAGCCAGAAACATTGTCTCTGTTCCTTAGTCCAATATATTCAAGACCACATGTCCCTCAGCCCTGAGCTTGTGTGCCACACGTACAGGGATATATCCTGAAAAACTACAGGTCAGAGGTTCTAGAATGAATTGTCCTCCCCCTACCGTAGCTTCTTCAGGACCAGCTTTTGACCCTGAAGAAACTATATGTCTTATCATCGAAGAAGATTCATATTTTCCATATAACAGGAGCTGAAACCTCAATATGTGTGCATGGTGTGTGTGTGTGTGTGTGTGTGTGTGTGTGTGTGTGTGTGAATACTGGGGCTTGAACTCGTGGCCAGAACACTCTCCTTTAACTTTTTTTTTTTTTTTTTTTTTTTTTTTTTTTTTTGCCATCGTGGTCCCTGAACTCTGGGCCTGGGCGCTGTCCCTAAGCTCTTCAGCTCAAAGCTAGCGCTCTACCACTTGAGCCACAGCGCCACTTCTGGCTTTTTCTGCTTATGTGGTCTGAGGAATCGAACCCAGGGCCTCATGCATGCAAGGCAAGCGCTCTACCACTGAGCCACCTTCCCAGCCCCTTCTTTAACTTTTTTGCTCAAGGCTGGTACTCTACCATTTGAGCTACACCTCAACGTTTGGCTTTTCGCTAGTTAATTAGAGCTAAGAATCTTTCAAAATGTACCTGCCAGGACTGGCTTTAAACCTTGATTCTCAGATTTCAGCCTTCTGAGTAGTTAGGATTACAGATGTGAGTCACCAGTGCCTGGAAGGGCTTCAGCTACATTAAGGATCTCCCAAGAATCCCTATCTTCTTTTATGGCTTGCTTTGCTTCCATAGTAAGTAAACACCTCCAAGAGAAAATAAACCCAAAATTATCCAAACATACCAGGGAATGGGAGACACATACTTGTAATCCCACCTACTTTGCAATCCCAGCTACTCTGGAAACAGGCAGGAAGATGGCAAATTTGAGACCAGCCGGATAAAAAGTACCAAGATCTTATCCAAAAGCAAAGTAAAGTGTTGGGGATGGAGTTCAGCGCTAGAGCACTGTTTGCCTAGCATGTTCAAGGCCCCAGGTTTGATCAACAACATAAACAAGCAAATAGGGGTTGGGGACATAGCTCAAGTGCTAGGCAAGTACAAAGCCCTGGATTCAATTCCTAGTGTCATAAAAAGAAGAGGAAAAGGATGAGGAAGAGGAGGAGAAAAAGAGGAAAAAATAACATCCTAATCTTCCCTCATTTGAAGTCACTTTCCCCACCCATAAAGTCAAAGGACAATGCTCTCCCCTTCCCCAGTTGAATCCCAGGATAGGCATTTTTATTTGACTTGCATCTTGTCGTACACAACTGAGATCAGAATGACTGATATAACTTTGCAAGAAACTCAATGTCGTGAATTGAAGTGAGTCCCAAAAGATTTATGTTCAAGAACAAATCTCCAGTACCTGTGAGTGTGAGCTCATTTAGAAACAGGGTCTTTGTAGATGTATTGCTATTATGATGAGGTCATGCTGGGTTAGAACAGCCCTAAATCCAATGACTGGGGTCTTTGTAACAGAAATTTGGACACAGAGGAGACATAGGGGAAAGGTGACAACAGAGGCAAAGATTGGAATGAGGCTTTCTTATTTTTTAGGACTAAGGTTTGAACTCAGGGCCTTGTGCTAGGCAGGAGCTCTACTACCTTGGTTATGCTCACAGCCCTTTTTGCTTTTCTGGTTTTTGAAATGGGTAAAATAAGGTCTTTCATTAATGCTCAGGTCACCCTGAGCCATAATTCTATATATACTTCCCATGTAGCTGGGATGGCAAACACATGCCATTATACTAGCTTGTTTTTTAGGCGGAGGTTGTTTGTTTGCTTTATTGTTTCTTGTTTTGTATGTGTGTGGATTGAAATAGGGTCTCATGATTTTTTTTGGCCTGGACTGACCTTAAACCTTTATCATCACTCCTGATTTCCACCTCTCTAGTAGCCACTGTACTCAGATTAAGGTGGTTTGTTTTTTGTTTTAGATACTTCTTATAACTTAAGTGCTGGTGGTGTACACCTGTAATCCTAGCTAATCAGGAATTTGAGATCTGAGGATTATGGTTTGATGCCAGCCAGGGCAGGAAAGACTGTGAGACTCTTATCTGCAGTTAACCAGTAAAAAGCTAGAAGTAGAGTTGCAGCTCAAGTGATAGAACACTAGCCTTGAGCGAAAAAGCTAAGAGACAGTGCCCAGGCTCAGAGTTCAAGCTCCACTACCAGGAGAGAGAGTGGGGAAAGGGAGGAAAGAAGGGAGAGAGGGAGGAGGAGGGAGGGGAGGGGGAGAATTAGGGAGGGAGAAAAAGAAATATATAGCATATAATAGTTGTAAAAGAGGGTTTTCAGAATATTCTATACATGCATACAGCATGTATGCTCTAGCAGCGAACCTTTTTATGTGAGGGGCGGGGCAGGGTGGAGGGTCCTGGGGCTTGAACTCAGGGCCTGGGTGCCATTGCTGAGCTTCTTTTGCTGAAAGCTAGCAGTCTAGCACTTGAACCACAGCTGCTGCTCCTCCTCCTCCTCTTCTTCTTCTTCTTCTTTTTCCTCCTCCTCCTCTTCCTCCTCCTTGTTCTTCTCCTTCTCCTCCTTCTCCTTCTTTTCCTTCCTTCCTTCCTTCTCTTCCCTTCCCTTCTCTTCCTTCCTTCCTTTCTTCCTTCCTTCCTGGTTAATTGGAGATAACAGTCTCTTGTACTTTGCTGCAAGACTGGTTTCTAACTACAATCCTCAGATCTCAGCCTCCTGAATAAGCTAGGATTACAAGCATGAGCCACCAGCACCCAGCTAGAAATGCTTTTAAAAACCAAAGAACACCAAAAATTGCCATCAGCATAGAATAAATCAAATTTTCTTTTAGAGTCTCCAGAATAAACACACCCATACAAAAGAAATGGATACTTTCAGAAAGGACAAAAAGATAACTTAAAGGAACACAAAAGTAGAGAGCCAAGCCAGGTGCCAGTGGCTCACACCCATAATCCTAGCTACTTGGGAGGCTAAGATCTGATGAAGAGATTCCAAGCCAATCCAGGCAGAAAAGTCTTATCTCCAATTAGCCACCAAAAAACCAGAAGAAATGTGGCTCAAGTTGTAGAACACCAGCCTTGAGCAAAAAAAGCTATGGGTCAATACCCAGACCCTGAGTTCAAGCCCCAGTTATAGGCACAAAAAAAATAATAAAAGGAAAGAAAAAAAGCATCCATGGTTAGGAGTATAGATTTGTTACTCGGCCATTAGTAGAGTTGGAAGGAGCAGCTCTCTCCTTATTTATCTTAGACAAGAACTTTGGAAATCTAGTTAGGTGTGAATGCATCCAAGCAGCCTCTACCACAGTGAGTCAGAATCCTGGCAGGGCTAGAAGCCAGGAGCTAAGGTTGGCAAGCTGACAGTTTTGTGGCTGGGAGGCACTCCTCTTTTGTGTGTGTGTACATGGCTTCCATGAACGCTTTAAACTCAGGATACCAACATTAGGAGTATCTATTCATTTGAGAGAAAACTTGTCCTATCCTGCCAAACCGACCACCTCAGAGAGATGTATCCAACCATCTAATCTAGCCATATATCATCATTACACACTGCAGCAGGAGAGAGATTTCCTCTGAAATCTCAAAGCCTCTAGTACTGACCTGATATTACACAGAGTTCTGGAAGTACTTGATAAAAATCATGTTTACTTGATCCATGGCTTTATCCCCCGAACCAATCACAGAATTTGGTACAGAGCAAGAGCTCAGTAAATATTACAGACTAGGCTGTGAGAGTTCCATTAGGTCTGGTGATGGGCTAAAGGTCAGTGGGGTAGTTGACAGCTCTCAACTTCTGCCCAGGACTTTGCTATTCTCTATTCCCTATTTTAGTTCATATAGCTGAGGTAAGCATTAGATAGCGCCCAGACTTTCCTTGCCTTCAATACTAAAAACCTCTTCTTTGCAATTTCCAGTGGAACCTTTGCATAGATTTCATAACCTTTGTGTGTGTGTGTGTGTGTGTGTGTGTGTGTGTGTGTGTGTGTGTGTGTGTAGAGTTTTATCCCTTAGCTTTTTCACTCAAGGCTGGCACTCTAATACTTGAGCCAGAACTCTACTCCTGGCTTGTTTGGTTTTTTTTGAATGGTTAATGGGAGATTAACTGGATTTGTCTTGGATTCATCTGCCTAGTCTGGCTTTGAACTGAAATCTTCGCATCTTAGCCTACAGAATAGGTAGGATTACAGGTTTATAGAACACCAGCACCAAGCAGGTTCTATATTTTAAATCACACACACACACACACACACACACCTAGATATATCCTATGACTAATGAATAGTTGAATATTATTATAGTATGTGTGCTGCACACCTTAATCTGGCCATGTAATGTAGCCCACATCAATTTCTCTTCCTTTTGTCTGATTGACATCATATACTTTAACCCCCAGGTACAACCCTCTTTCATTATCTCTATTATCTTTATCTAGAATCTTATAAGAGGATAGGCTAGAGGTGTGGTTCAAGTGGTAGAGGTCCTGCTGAGTAAGCATGAGGCCTGGAGTTTAAACTCTAGTCCTGGTTTAAAAAAATAGAAATATTTTCAGAGGTTAATTGGAGATTCTTATCTACTCCACTTAGCCACCAAAAATCAGAAGTAGAGTTATGGCTCTAGTAGTAGAGTGCTAGCCTTGAGCAAAAAAAGCTCAGAGACAGCACCAAGGCCCTGAATTCAATCCCCCAGGACAGACAGACAGACGGACACACACACACACACACACACTTATGATGAATAAGTTATAATATAAACATTGTATATGACAGAGGACCTCCACTAGGGCAGCACAGATATGAAATGTGAAGGGAAACAACCCTCAGCTTGACAATTGGCTGACAATTCTAGTCTCAAAATTTCCTGTGCTGTTAGAAGGCTGATGGTGTGGTAAATAAAGGAATGATCAGAATGAACACAGATATTGTCACAGAATGAGCCGACCACATAAACTGCTGAACAGCAAAACAAAGCAAAGTTTCAAGTCTGATGATCCACATTGGAACATATATAGATAGATACATATACATATACATACATACATGAAAAATTAAATCTCCAGTAGAATATAGAGAAACAAGTATTAAACTATATCGAACTGGTTGCAGGAAAGGTACAGTAAAATATCAATAGTTTAGTATAGATTTTACATAGATTTTGTAAAGGATGAAAATTCTTCCTTCATTATATACTTTACAAATATCCTTAGTATGTATTAGGTTTTTTTTATTGTGAAAATACCGTACAGAGGGGTTACAATTACATGGGCAAGGTAATGAATACATTTCTTATCAAGCATTGTTACCTCCTCCGTTGTTTCCCCTTCCCATCCCTTCCCATCTCCCTCTCCTGACCCTCCCCACCACCCTGAGTCAAACTTGTAAATTTCATTTTCTATGTAACATCTTGTACATCTCATTGTTGCAATGGGTCCACCTGTATCCCTATTTAAACAATCAGGTTTTTCCCTTCCCCTCCACAACTTATACCAACATCAAATACAGTGACAAGAGGGATAAGTTGTTTTATATTGTAGTAGGAGCATCTATACAATGCTGAAAATTGGAATTGCACAAAATTTGCAACATGGCTAGGCACTGGTGGTTCAAGGATGTAATCTTAGCTAGTTAAGAGGCTGAGATCTGAAGATCATAGTTCAAAGCCAACCTGAGTAGGCTTATCTCCAATTAACCACCAGGGCAAATGGAGTTCCAGTTCAGATTGTATGTAGAGCACTGGCTAAAACACAAAAACACCATCCAGGCCCTGAGTTTAAGCCCTAGGATCAACAGAAACAAAAACAAAAAATAAAACATGGAGTTAGATATTTTAGAATGAAGCACATTTTAATATACTCTACATCGTTAGAAAGACTAGACTTCTGTGTTAGCTTTAAAACCTACCATAATAAGTGATAATGTCCATTTATTAAACAGAAAGGCTTACTCAGACTTACAAGTTTGAAGGTTTCAGTGTATGTTCAGTTGATTTTATTGCTTTGGGGGCCTGTGACAAGACAATGCCAAAGTATTTGAGTATGTCAAAGAGAAATTTTTTTTTACCTAGAATGATTAAAAGATAAAAGAAGAAAGTAGATGAGAGTCTATGTTCTCATAAGTTTCATGCTAAAGAACTTAATCTCCAGACGAACTATTCAGGTATTCTCAGCAGTCTGGGAGGAAAGTCATTTTCCACAGTCTGTGGAAAGTCATTTTTCTTTAACACATAGGTCTTTCTGGGGCATTCTAAATTCAAATGGCAACATCGTCACCAATGACAATGACTTGTCCAGGGGTCGAAGCAGCTAGATATTTCTATAAATTCTAATCAGATCTCAGCAGACTAAAAATTTTCTGGAATTCCTATTAAAATATGTTCTTGCAGAGGGAGTGGGTCTTTATACTACAAATGTGTATATCTGTGTATTTGTATGTGTGTGTTTGAATAAACTAATATAACAATGTAGCAGATAAAAGTAAAAAAAAAAATTGCTGTCCTGAAGAATCCCTTAGGGTGCTCTTTAAAATGAAGACCTGGGCCCCACCCCTCAAGAATAGAACTGAGTGGATCAGGGGTTACCTAGGAGTCTATGTAGAAAAAAATACAAAAACAAATGAAATGCCAAAACCTTTCTGGTGAATCCAAATAGTCCTCAGACCACACTTTTGAGAAACCATCTCGAATATGGTGTTTTCTGGCTCCAGCTAAAGTACTACCTCTTTGTTTCTCTCCCAACTACAGCCTCAGGAAGCTAAATGTCTATAGCTAAATGTCTCTTTCTGAGAAGAAACAATTATACTAGAGTTTCAGAATAACCGTTTTTTTTAAAGCTTTTTTTTATTATTACCTTTAAGTAGTTGTACAAAGGAGTAACCATTCAACAAAGCAGCTTATGATACAATGTCTTGATCAATGTCAGTCAGTCCCCTCAACATCCTCACCCACTCTCCCCACCCACCCCTTTCCTCACTGTACTTAAATTTTGTAGGCTATATATTGGATTTTTACTGCATTCTCACCCTTCTTTTCATTTGTGTATCATCCCTCCCTTTGACTTCCCCCAACCCTTTCAAGTATCCATTTCCTAGTGTTTGTTTTGTTGAACTATGTTTATTATTTATTTTGTTATTTATTTATGTAATGCTGGTAGTGGGCTTGAACTCCCAACCTGGGCACTTTTTCTCTCAAGGCTGTTGTTCTATTATTTGAACCACAGTTTTACTTTCAGCTCTTTAGCTAATTGAAGACAAGTCTCGTGGTCTTTCTTCAGACTGGCTTCAAATTTTCATCCTCAGATCTCAGCCTTTTGAGTAACTAGGATTACAAGCTTGAGCCAGCTATACCTGACAATGACAGTTTCTAAGCCCCTCCTCCCCAGACTGTCCCACATCAGGATTCTCAGTGAAGTGGTCAAGGTAGACCCTGAGGGCAGATCAAGGAAATACATATGAACTCAGTAGGAGGAAGAATTGCAGAATTGCATGGTCTCCATCTCTACCAGCCTGCAGTGTATGGGCTAACCAGAGAATACCCAATACTCCAAGATAACTAAACTCTCTAGCAGACCACAAGGTCTTTCAGAATCTAGCTTTGCTTTCTCTCTAGTCCCTCCTTCCAGGTTCCCACTCCCAGAATTTAATCTGCTGTCCTTGGGCTCTTCTCTCCAAGATGGACCTCTCTTAACTCCCCAAACATGCCAGGTTCTGGAGATGCTTTAGCCTTCTGCATTTGCCTCTCCCCTTCAGATCACAGTCTGGCCTGCTTTTCCCTACTCTTAGCCTGATCAATTCCCAGTTATTCTTTTTTTGGTCGTGGGGCTTGAACTCTGGGCCTGGACACTGTCCCTCAGCTCTTCAGCTCAAGGAGAGCGCTCTACCACTTGAGCCACAGAGCTACTGGTTTTCTAGTGGTTTATTGGAGTTAAGAGTCTCATGGAGTTTCCTGTCCAGGCTGGCTTTGAACCTCGATCCTCAGATCTCAGCCTCCTGAGTAGCTAGGATTACAGGCGTGAGCCACCAGCGCCCGGCTGTCCCAGTTATTCTTCAGGTCACTGTTTAGAAGTCAACCCTAAAGTTCCCTCTAACCTTCACAACTGAATGAAGTGCTTGTTTTCTCTTCCTTCTCTACCCCATATGGAAATTACTCCCTAACTATCCCCCCTAAGATCTGATGATATACTTTCTGTTTGTAAGTACTAAGTTGAGTTCTTGAGTTATAATGAGCTTCTTCCTTGCTGTTGTCCCATGACACTAGGAAGTCCTCCATGACCCACAGGCTGGCACTTAGTGGTTGCTCAATTAGTGTCTGGCAATGAATGAATAGCAATGCCCTGGCAGGAAATGAAACAGTTAGTCTCAGGAGGCAGTGAGTCTCAGTCATGACAACTTTTCCTTCACATGGAGACTAGTTCACACTACAGAGAAAATGGCGGGGGGCGGGGAGGGAAGTGGCATGGGTGCGTACTGAAGCTTGAACTCAGGGCCTGAGCATTGTCCCCTATTGTGTTATAGCTCCACTTCTGGCTTTTTGCCTGGGCTGGCCTCAAATTTTGATCCTCAGATCTCAGCCTCCTAAGTAGCTAGGATTATAGATGTGAGCAACCAGCAGCTTTCTCACCTCCAGAGATCTTGAAGGTAGAACTGAAGAGTGTGGGATGTGATACATGGCCCCATATCTCTTCTGATAGAAAGATAATAGGGCTCATGACTGGCTAGGAACTAGAGAGGATCCTTGATAGAGCTGATCACAGTTGTTTGTAGCAGCTTTTGTTCAGGGAGGTAAAGGGAATTCAATACAAAGAAGCAACAGGCAGGAGGGAGGAAGGAGACTGAATCTCAGGTGCCTTCAAATCCACAGTCCACTTCTGTGATACTAGCTACTGCACTCCCAGGACTTGCCAGGACTGTCTGCAAAGGTGAAGCAAGTTTCCAAAGCTCCAGCTCTCCAAATATTTTGTGGGTACAACCCTTACCACCAAATTGAGCCAATCAAGCTGGTTGCACTCAATGCTCGTATATACGTCAGGATCCAGGGGAGTAGAGCAGTTAGTTTAGTCTGACTTTTCTCAGCTCTCTGGGACTTGGCCATGTCCAAGGCTCTCTGGCCATTGTTTTCTTGTTGGTTGGTTGGTTGGGTTTGTTAACTTTTTTTGTTTTTGTGCAGGACTGAGGCTTGAATTCACGGTCTTGTATTCTCACTTGGGGTATGTGTGTGGGGGGGGTGCGCATGTGTGTGTGTATATGCATGTGCATGCATTCACTCATGCCAGCCCTGGGGCTTCAACTCAGAGCATGAGCACTTGCCCCTGCACTTTTTTGCTCAAGGCTAGCACTCTCCCACTTGAGTTATAGCTCTATCTCTGGCTTTTTGCTGATTAATTAGAGGTAAGACTGTCATGGATTCTTCTGCCTAAGCTGGCTGGCTTGCCCATGGCGATAGACTGACAAAAGGCCAGTATGTGTATTTCTACAAGATAAGCCAGGAGCTGGTACAGTGCTCTAAACTCCAGGATAGATTGCCTTCAGAGATGCGTAGGAGGTTGCTTGGCTTTCTACAGTCTACTGCTGAAGCACGTGTCTTTCCAAAATGTTTTCATAGTGTTCAAGGACAGAATTCAAAGTGTGACTAGACCACTTTAGCTCCTCAGAGTGTGGGCTTCCTGGGTCAGAGAGACCCAGTATGTACTGGGCAAGTCCAGGCAAGCTGTGCTGCTGATTAGCTGGGTGGATTTAGGAAAACCCTTTCTCCTCTCTGAACCTCAGATTCCTCCTGTAGAAATGAAGGAGTGACTCCAGGTGTGAGTGGCTTGTGCAGGTCATTCTAGCTACTCAGGCATAGAAGATCTGAGGAATGTTTTTCCAAGTGAGCCCAGGAAGGTAAGTTCATGAGACTTTCTCTCTCTCTCTCTCTCTTTTCTGGTCAGTTGTAGAATTTGAATTCAGCGCCTGGGCACTGTCCCTGAGCTTTTTCGCTCAAGGCTAGTGCTTGAGCCACAGCACCACTGCTGGTTTTCTGGTGGTTAACTAGAAATGTAAGTATCACAGACTTTCCTGCCTGCGCTGGCTTTGAATCTCAATCCTCAGATCTCAGCCTCCTGAGTAGCTAGGATTACAAGTGTGAGCCACCAGCACTCAGCCCATGAGACTCATCTCCACCAAAAAGCTGGAGTTGGAGGTATGACTTAAATAGTTGAAAACTCTGGCACCTTAAGCAAAAAAAGCTAAGGGACAGCTCCCAGGCCCTAAGTTCAAATCTCATTACTGGTACCAAAACATAAAAGGAGTAACTAGAACAGTGTTTTCTCATCTTCCTATGAATCAGGATCATCTAGATAGGGGCAAGGCAATGAAACTTGAAAAACTAAGGATTCCCATTCTAAAGCTAAAGTACCTGAACCCCCAGGAAGGAGAGAGTGGAGAAGCCTGTTCTCAAGCCCTGGCTCCTAACTTCAGTCCCAATCTAGGAGCCTCTAAAGCCTCCCTGGCCTCCCCCAACAAGGAACTCCTTAAAATACAATGCAATCGCCAGGCTCTGGTGGCTCACACCTGTAATCCTGTAATCAGGAGGCTGAGATCTGAGAATCATGGTTCCAAGCCAGCTTAGGCAGGAAAGTCCGTGAGACTCTTATCTCCAATTAACCACCAGAAAACTCCAAGTAGCACTGTGGCTCAAATGGTAGATCACTCACCTTGAGCTAAAGAGCTAAAGGAGTGTCCAGGCCCAGAGTTCAAGCCCCACAACCAAAACAAAAAAAAAAGATACAATGCAATGACCCATCCCTTCTCTCTTTCCAACTTCTCAGCTCTCTTGGATGAGGGCTGGAGTAAGCTAAACCACCACTTCTTCTCTCCAAAGAGATCTGGAGCACCTGAAGCACTAGTCAGTGAGCAGTTTATTACCCATCAATCTGTCCCCAGCGTCCCAGCATTGGAGCCTGCACACAATCTGGACATCATCTTCACCCCCACTCAGGTCTGGCACTCAGCTTCAGTCTCTGCCCCATCTCTTCTCCATCTTCCACTTTCTCCCTTCCCTATCCCTTCAAGGCAGCACCAGACAGGCCTAGAGTCTCAAACCTCAGCTGACAGAGGGAGGCAGAAGCTGGGGAAAGAGAAAACAGAGTTGGCCCAAGATTCCGGAACCAGAGTGCCAGGAAGGAGGGCACGAGGCAGGGTTGAGGCCAGGGCTATGGTGGCCAGATGTGGTTCACGCAGGAGGCTCTTCTCCAGAAGGAGCAGGAAAACCACTCAGGTCTCGGCCAATGATCTCGCTCACTGCAAATAAAGGGCAGTTGAGAGACTGGGCTTAGGGTAGGTCCTTTCATTTTCTAGAGACCCCAATCGATTCCAGGAAGTCCTCAGTCTAGGACACCTCTGGGCTCCTCTTCCACTAGGCCTCAGTTTTTCCCCTAACTCAGTTTTCCATCTGTGTGGGCTCCTATGCTACCACCCCAGCTGGTTTCTGGTGGCTTGGCAGTATCAGAGAAGTGACAGCAGAGTCAGATGTAGAAAGGGAGAAAACAGGAAGGTCCTCACCACAGTGACCTGTGGAGGGGAAAGGTGAGACAAGGGAAAATGAACCTCTCTGGGATCTCAGCAAACCCTACCCCTCTACAAGGTGTAGTTCTTGACTCTACAAACTCAGGTCACTAGATGCATTGACACTGAAAGTACTTCTAGCTCTGAGATTTAGTGGTTTGGGACAAAGGGCAGAGCTGGGAAAGGCACTCCATGAGCTCTTCCAAATTAACTTACTGGCTTCAGGTGGCCACACACACCAAGAACTTGTTCCTGGGCCCCTATAACTGGCTTGAGGACCAAGGATGCCCAATCCACCACCAGCAAACAGGCTGAGCAATCTCACACCCACTCACACAGGCCCCCAGTCCCACACCCACCTTCCTCCAGCGTGATACCCTGGATAGGGACACTGTCTCGGAAGCTGCTGCTGCTGTAGCCACCTCTGGATTTCTCCCGCTCTGGAGCCTCCTCTCCTGGGCCATAGCCTGGCCCAACCTCATTGTACCCCTCAGCAGGTAGAGGATGAACACTACTTTGGGGAGGGTAGGGGACTTCAATTGGTGGGGAAGAAGGTAGTGGCGGTCGGAAGGGGGCTGGAGGAGGGAATGGAAGCCCCATGGGAAAAGAGGAGCCCCTTCCTCCATATAAATCATTAGGGAAGGGGCGGGGAAGGAAGGAGATGGGAGGTGGGCGGCCACGCCCTCCCGTCTCAGGGAACATCCGCAGGCCTGGTCTATAAGATGGTGGGGGTCCTGTTTGGGGATACAGAGGGGGTGTGCCATAGCCGAAGCCATCTGACAGGTAAGGAGTCTCATAAGCAGGGTCTTCATGGGGATAGGAGGGGTATGGGGGCCTCGGTGGTGAGAAGTCCATATCAGAGCCAAATTGGGGGCCAGGTGCTGAAGGGAAACCCGGAAGAGTTGAGACTGGTAGGGGCTCCTCCTTGAAGATCACTAGGAAGTTGGAGAACAGCACAATGGTTAGAATCTAGCAACATCCTATCACTCTATACACATACATCTCCAACCATCAACATCCCTCATCTCTCACAATGGGCTACTGCATCTCTCTGCTCCCACATCCTTTCACCCCACAATGGGCTGTCATAAAGCGCACCAGGCAGAAACTTGAAACTCTGGGTAGGACTGCGCTTCCTCCGCCCATTGGAAACATAAAAGTAGACCTGGACTGGTCGGGATACCCGTTTGTTGCTGTACTCAGGGACAGTCAGAGTCAGAGTCACCTGGGGAAGAACAGAGGGTAAGACAAGAAGTCCTCAGGGATCGGAAGCTGGAAGTCCAATCTTTCCAAAGACCCAAAACTTACCTTCTGTTTTGTTTTTTTCCATTTGCTAAAGAGCAAAGTTTATTCCCTAAAGATGAACCTTGCCTCCAGAGCAGCCAGACCCTTCTAAGAAAGAGGAATCTACTCCCATAGGCAAGGAGATTTGTTTGTGAATCTTCTGACATCCCACCCTTTACCCGCTTTCCTATGCATGGGCTCCTCAGTGACATTGGTACCTCGTTGCTCTGCAGTCGGTTCACTGTGGCCTCCTCCTCCCATTGCAGCTTTCCATCTATACAGAGGGAAGAGAGAGTTCCAGCCCTGTCTCCTGCCCTGATCCCTGGCTACTTTTCCCTCCTCCTAGAGTCAGCATCAGATTTTTTTTAGTGGGGGCAGGCAGTCATGGGGCTTGAACTCTGGGCCCTGCCATGGGCCCTGTCCCTCAGATCCTCAGCTCAAGGCTAGTGCTCTACCACTTGAGCAACCGTGCCACTTCTGGTTTTCTGGTGGTTTATTGGAGGTAAGAGTCTTTTCCTGCCTGGGCTGCCTTTGAACCTCGATCCTCAGATCTCAGCCTCCTGAGTAGCTAGGATTACAGGCGTGAGCCACCAGTGCCCAGCCAGCATCAGATTTTAAAAGTGCTTGGCAAGTCTGGCACAGAGTCTACTGTGTGTTTACCCAATCGTATGGAAGAGGTAGGTTTGTTTGTTTGTTTATTGTGCTAGTGCTGGAGCTCAAACTCAGGGTCTGGGAGCTTTTCCTTAGCTATTTCACTTAGGGCTGACATTCTACCACATGAGCTACAGCTCCATTTCTGGCTTTTTGGTGGTTCATTGGAGACAAGAGTTTCACTGACATTTCTGCTATGTTGATTTTGAATAGTGATCCTCAGAGCTCATTCATACTACAAAGTAGCTGGAATTACAGGCGTGAGCCACCCTGGCCCAGTAAGGAAGTCTAATGACTTGGAATCTCTGGAGATGTGCAGACAGGGTGCCAGGGTGCTGCCAAATGTGGGTCTAAGGACTGGGGCTCTTGGTGAGAGGACTGAGGGAGGAAAAAGGCCATAGTTGGGGCTACCTGGGATCCTCAAGTCCTTCTTTCCTTAACCTCTATGACTCTGTCTTAGGAACCTCGCAAGATCCCTCTCTCTTTTTTTCCCCCCAGACTGAGGACCAAACTCAGGGCCTTGCGCTCGGCAGGCAGGCAGGCAGGCGCTTTTCCGCTGAGCTAAACCCCCAGCCCCTCGCAGGATGTCGTAATCATACCTGTGCTGCTTATGTCCCACAACTGAGGAAAGGTCCAGGCAAAGCTGCCAGGATGGGAATCACCCCCTTCTTCATATACTTCATTTATCAACTTGGGGTGAGTTCTCTCAAAACCAACTCCTCCCTAATAAACAAGTTGTATATTTCTTACAATTTTTCTGCATCGTCAGTGTTCAAGATAAGGAAACTCCTTACGCATGTAACTGTAACCCCTCTGTACAGTATTTTTACAATATGGGCCTGGGAAGGTGGCTCAGTGGTAGAGTGCTTGCCTCACATGCAGGAGGCCCTGGGTTCGATTCCTCAGCACTACACAGGCAGAAAAAAAACCAGACATGGCTCTGTGGCTCAAGTAGTAGAGCATTAGTCTTGAGCTGAAGAGCTGAGGGACAGCGCCCAGGCCCAGAGTTCAGGCCCCGTGACCGACAAAAAAATAAAACCAAAATCCAAAAAAAACAAATACAATAAAAAACATATAAAAATGTAAGGAAACTGAGGCTCAACTGAACAGTTCCAAGCTGTTTCTGCCTGCCCTCCTCTCCCTAGGGCCTACTCACCAGGTCCTCTCTCAATGAACACCACTTTGGAGTCTGGCAGGAAGTTGGAGCCAGTCAGCACCAGTTCTTCCCCTCCTCTCACAGAGCAGGCACTAGGGCTGTAAGTCTCCACCTGAGGCAGCTCCTGGGCTGAGCGCTGGGCTGCAGAGCAGGGCAAGAAAGAGGCCTGGCTGAGCTGGGTATGAAGGGGACAACCTCCTCTGCCCCCTGCCCTCCTCAGGATACCTGCCATAGCCCCCAGGAGAGACCTCTGGAGAAGCACACACACAGAGAACCCAGAATATACCTGAGATCCCTCACACCGCTCTCGCTTCTGTGTATGCGTGCCCATACTAGGGCTTGAATTCCGGCCTGGGCACTGTCTCTTAAGCTTTTTTTTTTTTTTGGGTCCGGTCGTGGGGCCTGAACTCTGGGCCTGGGCGCTGTCCCTCAGCTCTTCAGCTCAAGGCTAGCGCTCTACCACTTGAGCTACAGCGCCACTTCGGGCTTTTTTCTTTTTGCTTATGTGGTGCTGAGGAATCGAACCCAGGGCTTCATGCATGCAAGACAAGTACTCTACCACTGAGCCACCTTCCCAGCCCCTCTCTTAAGCTTTTTGCTCAAGACTGGTACTCTGCCACTTGAGCCAAAGCTCTATTTCTGGCATTTTGGTGGTTCGTTGGAGATAAGAGTCTCTTGGATATTCCTGCCCAGGCTGACTTTTTTGTATGTTTGTTTTTTCTTTTCTTTTTTTTTCCAGAGCTGAGGCCCAAACTCAGGGCCTTGTCCTTGCCAGGCAGGTGCTCTCCCACTGAGCTAAACCTCCAGCCCCTCCAGGCTGGCTTTAAACAGCAATCCTCAGATCTCAGCCTCCTGAGTAGCTAGGAGCCACTGGCAACCTGTACAGGACTACTCTTGAAGCATGAATAAACAAGGCAGCCCAGAAAGTTACCCAAACAAGTACACAGGCTACTCCTTTGCAGCTATGACACATAGTCACTCTGGGCTAGCCCAGGGACAAAGTCTGAGGTAGACATCACCCTTACCACTCCCACATCCATGATAGAAACAAGGGCTGAGTCCTCTCTGGGAGTACCCAGGACAGACAGGGCATGAGAGGGATACTACGTAAAGGAAACGGGTGACAGAGAAACAGACAAGAGAGTTGCAAGCGATAGTAAGATGGTCAGAGCCTCTTTGCTCACAGCACTCGATGGGCACGGATGCAGCCTGCACAGAAACGACCTTCCCGCCGCCCTGAGGCACATGTACTCGGAACACCAGCCGCACTCGTGTGTTCTTACGCCCGATGTCTGTCTCACCCTTCCGCAGCTCAATGTCTGAATTCCGAAGCTTCAGGATTCCAGCACAGTCAATGCTGAGGGTACAAAAGGGTGGACAAGCTCCTCTAGGGGAAGCCAGAACAGTAATGCATCCCTAAAGAGGGACGTTCATGCCCTCTATCCAAAGCCCTGAGACCATCTAAGGGCACCAAAGAAGACTATTTTCTAATCCAGAGATAGTCTCTCCAAAGTGCTCCTCAACCATAAAAAGGCCTTTCCAGGATGGCAAGAAGGCTAGAAATTGGTTCTTGGTGATTGTGTCCAGTTCTTCTGGGAAGAGGAAGAAGTAGGCCTCATTGGTCCTAAATCCTATGTATTGAGGGAATGTTGAACAGAGACTTACTTGGCAGCCATGTTGTTCTCAGGGAGCAAGGTCATCTCCAACACTTTGGTACCACTGACTACAGCTTCATAGCTGGCTGTGGCCACCATCTTGCCTGTGATACGATGTACTTGATAGAAGGCATGAGGCCTCAGGTTCCTTTCATCTGCAGTGCCGATGAACATCTGTAGAGTCAGTGGCTTCTCACTATAACCTAGGAGCTGGCAGAGGGAGACAGAGGCCACCTAATTGAAAGCTTCACTGTCTTATCCTTTATTCACACCTGGATTTTTGGTCCATCAGGAGGTAGGAATGGTAAAAAATAAAAGATATCCTAGAAGGGATGGGGAGGGGTAAGGGAACTGGGTACCAGTTGTGGAGAAAATGTGGCCTGGAATTCAAAGTGTTGTTCTTGGAATAAAGCCTAAAAAGGCTGGGCAAAAGAGAAAGAGCTTCCAAGAGACTAAACTAGCCCAACTCAATATAGAGAAAAACCTAACTCCCAATGACCTTTGATCTCAGCTAAACCCTTCCCCCATATCTGGCAGGCTACCATTTCCAAAGTAGACTGGAGGCTGCTGTCCCATGGGATGAGTTGAGAGGGGGTGGAAGGACAAAAGAGTAAAAAGTATATCCGGGTCCTTGAAGTGCATCTCCCCCCCCCCCCGCCTGCCCCCACGGGCCCCAGCTCCAGTCCCTCCCCTCCCCAAGGCTGCCTGCAGGGTCAGAGCTGAGAAGGAGTGTGGGAAAGGGCAGTGCCATGGGTCTGTACAGTGAGAGTCCATCTGCAGGGATCTGGGATGGAAGAGGAGAAAGAACATCTGGCCTGCCTTCCATCCCTTACCTTGACCACGGGGTGACCACCAGGAGCAGCTTTGACAGCCCCTCGGCTGCCCTCTGTCTCATAATGGGCCCTGTGGTGGGCTCTAGGCTGCACTTCAATCCTCAGCTCCAGTTGCTCATACTGACTAGGCAGAGGCCAGTCCAGTGGGGGGAGGGCAGAGGTCCTGGGAAGGAGAGAACCAAAATGATCAGCCACAGCTCAGATCCCAGTCAAGACCACATTGAGTATATGAGGGAAAGAGGAGGGTGCAGGGTGGGAGAAAGAATAAAACCACAGCAAATCCCCAAAACCCTATGTGTGGGGGATATAGGGGACAGGACTCCTTAGAGATAGGATGGAGGATGACAACAGCCCTGAGATTCCCTGCTTCCCTGAGCACAAGGTTTGGGGTTTGCATAGGGATGCTTCACTTGAGTACAGAAGAACCCAAAGCCCCTCAGGTCTGAATGGATATAAGTCAGGACCTCAGATATGAACTCTTTTGTTTTACAAATAAAGAAATGGGTCCAGCAGCCACTGACAGAAGCTAAAACAAGACACTTTCTGCCCCCCAGACAGTTCTCTTTCTACTAGCTAGGGATAGAGGGGTAGAGTTCTAAGAGTTAAGGGGTTTCAAATGAGGTGATCTTTCTGAATTATGCTCCTAGATTCCCTCTGCCTGGGATCTTAACTGATAATTATCCCTCACATATTTGGCATTATCTAGAAACATTTTTGGTTGTCACAACTAGAGTAAAGGATTCTACAGCATATACAGGATTCCCTAATAGTAGAAGCCAGGGGGGCTGTTAAACCATCCTACAATGTCCAGCTTAGTCCCCCATAATGAATTATCTAGCTCTACAGATCTGTACTGCTCAAGTTGAGAAGCTACAAACTCTAGAGGATACAATAGTTAGGTTTCTTCCTTCTAGAAATTTTTCTGGATGTGGCCAACCAGCCCAGTCTGACAGCTCAAGGTTTAGAAATATTAAAATGGGGGGCTGGGCCGGGCGCTGGTGGCTCATGCCTGTAATCCTAGCTACTCAGGAGGCTGAGATGTGAGGATCGTGGTTCAAAGTCAGCCCCAGCAGGAGAGACCGTGAGACTCTTATCTCTAATAAACCACCAGAAAACCGGAAGTGGCGCTGTTGCTCAAGTGGTAGAGCGCTTGCCTTGAGCTGAAGAGCTGTGGGACAGCACCCAGGCCCAGAATCAAGCCCCACAACCGACTAAAAAAAAAATGGGGGACTGGGAAGATGGCTCAGTGGTAGAGTGCTTGCCTTGTATGCATGAGGCCCTGGGTTCGATTCCTCAGCACCACATAAACAGAAAAAGCCGGAAGTGGCACTATGGCTCAAGTGGTAGAGTGCTAGCCTTGAGGTGAAGAGCTGAGGGACAGCACCCAGGCCCAGAGTTCAGGCCCCACAACCGGGGGGAAAAAAAAAGAAGAAAGAAATACTAAAATGGGCAGAATAAGGCTGGGAATATAGCTTAGTGGTAGAGTGAATGCCTTGCATGCATGAAGCACTGGGTTCCATTCCTCAGTACCACATAAACAGAAAAAGCTGGAAGTGGAGCTGTGGCTCAAGTGGTAGAGTGTTAGCCCTGAGCAAAAGAAGCTCAGGGACAGTACCCAGGCCCTGAGTTCAAGCCCGAAGATGGCAAAAAATAAAATAGAAGGGGTAGAAATGCAGGTTTAAATATAAATTTGTGTGTGCATGTGTGTGGTACTGGGGCTTTGAGGGCCTGGGCGCTGTCCCTCCGTTCTTCAGCTCAAGGCTGGCCCTCTACCACTTGAGCCACAGCACCACTTCTGGTTTTCTGGTGGTTAATTGGGGTTAAGAGTAGCTAGGATTACAGGTGTAAGCCCCCAGGCACCTGGCTTCACTTCCAGCTTTTAAGCTGGTAACTGGTTTTGAGTCTCATGGACTTTTCCTCAGGCTGGCTTTGAACAGCAATCCTCAGCTCTCAGCCTCCAGAGTTGCTAGGATTCCAGATGTTAACTACCAGTGCCTAGCTAATGAGTTCTTTGACTTGCAAATATATGCTACGTTATTCAAATTAACAAGTATGATCTCAAACCACTAGGTTAAGTCCTAGAAAGTAAAGGGGGGAAATTTCATGTAACAGAATGTAGGGTTAGCATGTGTCTAAAGGATCAGATCCGAATTCTGCACCTACCAAACGATGTGTCAGGACACACCTGCCAGTGTGAGGAAACCTAGAAGAATTCTGCCGTTACCTAAACTGTAGCTGTTGCTCTTCAAATTGCCAGTCTAGAAACGCACCCCCCCTTTTTTCCCCCTCAATGTCCTTAAAATCAGGTAGATGGCAGGGGCACTGTGGTTGCACATGCTTTTTTGAAGCATGGAACTCAGCCTTTGACCCTCCCACTCCCTCGGTGGGATGGTTGGCAAGAGAGGGAATGCAACCCTCACCTAAAGATGGGGCTGTGTCCCCCAATCCGAGCCTTGGACCAAGCCAGGGGAGAAGGCACCGCCAGGTAGTCCATGCCGGCCACTTCCTTCCGGGGACCCCCAGGAGGAGCCCCGGTCTCCTCGGCTCCTGAGGGCAGCTTCCCATTGCATGGGGCAGGCTCCTCGGACCGAGGCAGGGCCACTGCTTGCTCGTTGGAAGTCCGCCGGGTCTTCTGGGGGATACTCTCAGCCGGTGGGGCTCCCACGTAATCAAAGGGGCCAGGGGAGACAGGGTCCCGGGCCAGAGGCAACGGCGGTGGTGGTGGTGGCTCTGATCCCTCTTCTCCCAGGCTGCCACGCCGGGACAGGGCTGGGGAGGCCGAAGATGGGGTTCCGGAGCTGGAATAGCGCCGCTTGCCACAGGGAGAGGCCGGCCGCGGAGAGGCTGGGGTGGGCCCAGGAGCGCTGAGGAGTAGCCAGCTATCCTCTGGCCCCCGACCTCCGGGGCTGGGGCCGTACAGGCTCCAGGGATCCTCTGGGGTCCATGGCCTGGGGGAAGCCCGGGGGGAGGGCAGCGGGGAGCCCAGGCCGAAGCGAGAGGCCGCCTCGTTCAGCTCAGACTCCACCTCATCACAGGCGGCGTACAGGGCGGCCTCGTCGGAGGCGTCGGAGAAGAGACTCCACGAGGACAGGCTGCTGCTGCCCGGGCTCGGGCTGAAGAAGGCTCCTCCGCCCTGGCCACCTGCCTCTCGGTAGCCCCCAAAGCCTTCTACTGCGGGGTAGTCTCTAGGCGAGCCGTCCCCCCAGGCGTCAGCGTTGTCCTCCAGTGGGGCCGGAGGGTCAGGCGTGGGAGAGATGGAGGTGATTCGGATGCTGGGACACTCAAGGACTCGGCCGCCCCCAGCGCCCCCAGCACTCTCCCCGGGTCCCCCCAGCCTCACCGACCGGGCAGGCTGGCTCTCCCAGGTGCCCGGCGAGGGCGCGGGGCGGGGCGGTGGAGAGTGCATGCCAGGCCGAGGCGGGGGAGGTCGGGGGATGCCAATAGGGGTAGCACCGTAGGGAGGGGGCTCCCCCAGGGCCAGACGGCAGCATGGCGGGGCATCCTCGGAGTCCAGTTCTGTCGAAAAGGGAAGGAGGAAAGAGAGACCCGGTGAGAGGTATAGATTCTCCCCAAGTTCTGCCAGAGGCAGCTAGAAGGGGTCTCTGAGAAGCCCTTCGAACAGACAGACACATATACACACACATACGCGCGCGCATGCACGCACAGCCAAGTTGGACGGCAGAGGATGGAAAAGAGAGGAGCTGGCGTGCCAAGCCTTTCTCGGCGGGCAGACCCTCACACTCTGAGCCCCTGGCCCAGGGACCCAGGGTACAGAAGAGGCGGGTCCCTAAATGAGGGAGGTGGGTAGGAAGGGCTGGAGCCAGGCCTGCAGGCGTGTTTGGCGAGGCTCTGGGCTGGGCTGGGGGCGACTCACACACATGAACCCAATTAGTAGCGGTTCTCAAACCCCCAAATGGAGCTGGCAGGAACCCCGGTCACCATCGCAACCGTGGCGGGGTGGGGTGCCAGGGAAGGGGGAGGAGGGGGAAGGAGGCATGGCTGTGGTGACGAGGGGAATTGGCTCCTCCCTCGCTCCCCCAATCTGGGGGCGGAGGTGCAGCCAAGGGGGGTGATGCGTGCAGGGCCCAGCGTGGGAGGGGGGGCAGCGGGCAGCACGGATTCCGTGCGAGAGGCAGCCGCCGCCCCCGGCTCGATCCCCGCCATCTGCCTCTCATTGTGGCCAGACGGGGGAGGGGGAGGGGCGCCCCAGCGCGGCCTGTGAGCACCCCCCAGCACCGGGAGTCCCGTCGGCTAGACCAGGACTCCATCCGCCAGGGACCAGTTCCAGAGCCAAACTACCCCCCTCCCCTGGCGGCACCCCGGCTCTTGGGGCCACGGTTCCCACCCCCCAACACACACCCCACCGCCCATCCCAGTGATAGGCGGCCGTGCCGGAGGCGGCGCGCGGCCAACGGCACCCCCACCCCCACCCGAGTCACGACCTAAAAAGGAAAAAGCGGTGCCACGGCCCCCGCCTCACTTCTGTAGACTAGCTTCTGCCCCGACACCCCTCAACTTCTGATCCCCCCCACTTCCCCTGACTAGCTGTCCTGAAATCTCTAGACTCTGCATCCCCACTGACCACCAGACCCCTTCCCAGTCCCGCACTAACCTTCCCCAGACCCCCCAGCGCCCAGTGGGGGGGCCTCCTTTTCCTCCCCGAACACCAGCTTAAATTCCAGCTCCTCATCCTCGCAGCTCGCTGCCCCCATGGATCCGGCCAGACCCCCAGGTCGCGCCCTGGGTGGGAGGGGGGCGCTCAGGAGGCTGCTGTGTCTTCACGCACACGGCTCCCTCCCTCCCCTTTTCTCAGAGCCCCCTCCTCCGTCGCTGCCGCCTCCTTCCGGATGCCCCCTCGTTATTATAGAAACTTTTCCAAACTTTTTCCCCCTAAACTTCTTCAAAGCGGGCCCCCCCCAGCTACCCCCTGATTGGCTACCCAGGATGCTCCGGCCCCTCCTCCGGGGATGAGATGGGAAAACCACGCGCCCCCAGTCCTCCCCCACCCTCCCGCCCTCAATCCTCTCTCCAGTTCCTCCTCCCTCTCAAAAAAAAAAACTGAATTGAAAAATGGTCCCTTCCAGCGTGCTCCGACCCCACGGAGGCCTACGGGCCCGCAGTGGTGACACGCTTCCCACCGAGAGCCCAGCCCCCCACCTCCCTCAATCTCGGTCGGGGGGCTTTGGGTCCTGGCGCCTTAAAGAGGCCATAGTCTGGGCACTCCGTGTAGAGGGTCCTCGGAAAACCTAAGGCTTCTGTCGCCAGCATCTGGCAAGGAAGGACCACCTCTCCACCCCCTTTTCCTCCAAGCCTGCAGCCAGACGGGCTCTGGGGGTACAGAGGCTCTAGGCAGCTGAGGGCACGCTGCCAGAAGACCCTTCTGGAAGCCTTTGCCCTCTCCAGTCAGCAGCTCCACACACCATCCCTCCGCATCCCCAGAAGATGAAGCACTTTTAGCAGGCCTAAGAGCCTCTCGGAATGGTCAGTGACTTGTCAGGAGAGTCCAGCAGGCTTTGGGAACCATTCAAAGGCCCACAACCCGGATACGTGAGGATCCAGGCCGGGATTTGTCGATACCCTTGTCCCAACCACCCAGAGAGGCCATTAATTAGCCTCCCTGAGAAGTCGGCTCCCTCCTCCTCCCAGGAACTGTAGTTTGGAACGAATCTCGGGTCCGCTGGCCTCTGGCTATGTTTCTCCGAAAACTCCTGGCCAGGTTGAGTGGGGGGCCCTGGGCCTCCAAACCTGGTGGGCCCTAGAACTAGACACCTGTCACCTGGGCAGGGAGGGAAAGACCCGGACTGGAGTTTCCAGGAAGACCAGGCCGGGGGGTGGGGTGCGGGGGGGGGCGTTCCGGTTGTGTGAGAGGGCGTGGCGTGAGAATTCGGTGTCTCCAGACTGTCGTTGATGATGAGGATGATGATGATGGGGGGGGAGGCTACCATTCTCCTCCCTCCACGCTTGCACCCCCAAGCTTTAGACTTCTCTCGGAGGCCGCACCAAGCTCGAGTTTCCAAATCCTGGTAGTCTGGGGCCGCCCCCCCCCCACAGACACACACATACACACACACACACACACACCTCCCAGCACCCACAGCCCCGCACCAGAAGGGTTAATCGGCCGCCCTCGGGTCAGACGTTTACAAACACTCGGGAGCAGGGCGGGGACCGCGCCCGGTGCTCTAATGAGAAACAGGCTGTGAGGGGCAGAGGGAAAGGGGGGGGGGAGGCTGGCCCGGGCCCGAGCTCCTCCGCGACAGAGGCGGCTCCCCTCCTTCTCGTTCGTCCTGCCCCGGGCCCGCCCAGGGGACAACACCCCCCCCAGCCCCCGGGGACCCCAATGACGCGCAGAGCAGCGGCGCACGCGGGAGGGAGGACGGGGAGGGGGGGAGAGGCGGGCCTGCGGCTCGGGAAGAACGTTCCGCACCCGTCTGGAAGGATTTTTTTTTTCCCCCTCCTAGGTTGGTCTCAGGTTACATTTCCCTTCCAGCTCCATCTCGGAAATAAAGGAGAGACCTCGAGACCGTCTACCAGCCCGCCCCTCCGAAAGGGGCTCGAGAAGGGCAGTGGAGAGCGCTCCGGAAACTCAGACCCA
>NW_012267300.1:4883348-4886789 GCF_000151885.1 Dipodomys ordii
GCTGGGAAGGTGGCTCAGTGGTAGAGCACTTGCCTTGCATGCATGAGGCCCTGGGTTCAATTCCTCAGCACCACATAAGCAAAAAGAAAAAAAGCATGAAGTGGCGCTGTGGCTCAATTGGTAGAGCACTAGCCTAGAGCTGAAGAGCTGAGGGACAGCACTCAAGCCCAGAGTTCAGGCCCCCACGACCGGACACCCCCCCCAAAAAAAAGAACAGAACCAATAAAGTATACAAGCCAACCACTGGTGGTTAATGCCTATAATCTTAGCTAGTCTAAAGGCTGAGACCTGAGGATTGTGGTTCAAAGCTAGCCCTGGCAGAAAAATCCATGAGATGCCAATTAGCCCACCAGAAAACCAGAAATGAAGTTGTGGCTCAAAGTGATACAGTACTGACCTTGAGTGAAAAAAACTCAAAGACAGCTGGGCACTGGTGGCTCATGCCTGTAATCCTAGCTACTCAGGAGGCTGAGATCTGAGGATCATGATTCAAAGCCAGGCTGGGCAGGAAAGTCCGTGAGTCGGCTCTTATTTCCAATTAACCAACAGAAAACTAGAAGTGGTGCTGTGGCTCAAGTGCTCATCTTGAGCTGAAGATGACAGAGACAGCGCCCAAGCCCAGATTTCAAGCCCCACGACCAACGTCCCCTCCCCCAATAAAAAAAAGGTGTATACCAAGAGATTTGCACAAAGGAATAGGTTTACAGGATTAGGGATGGTGACAAGCACAGAATCTATAGTGTGTTTGAGCCCATGGGCTCAAAACCCGAGAGAGCAAAAGGTACAGATGAAACCCAAAGTCTGGCAGGTGGAGAATTTCCTCTTGCAAGAAGAAAGCTATTTTTTTCTCTTCCATTCACACCTTCAATTGATCATGTGAGGCCCACCTACGTACCTACGTTATGGAGGATCTCTGCTTTATTTTTTAAATATATATATATATATATTATTGTAAAGATAATGTGCAGGGGTTACAGTTACATGAGCAAGGTAATGAGTCCATTTCCTATGGAGCATTGTTACCCCCTCCTTTGTTTTTCTCCCTACCATCCCTTTGCTCCCCACTTCCCCAATTCCTCCCCCTCCCTTTTCCCCCTCCCCCCAAAGTTGTAACATTCATTTTCAACATAGTGTCTTGTACATCTCATTGTTACAATGGGTCATTCTATATTCTTATTCCAGCTGTTTGTTATTTCCCAATCTGCTTTATTTAAAGCCCATCTATTTAACTCTTAATCTTATCCCAAATACCTTTACGTTCATATGTAAAATTAGCCACTACCTATATCTTTCTCCTACACTAGGGGAGCTTGCTTACCTCCTCACTTACTCTGATGCATATGCAGCTAGGAAGTGCAAGGGAAGTTAATGCCCTCAACCATTAAGTGTATATATGGAAGCCCACCTCTTGTGTGGACAGAGGGAGTCTGAATTACCCACATCAACAACCTCAGTGAAACACTCTCCCATCAGCTTTTCCTCCTCCTGTTCTCTGTTCCTTTATTTTGTTGATATCAAAGGTTTGAACTCAGGGCCTCAAGCCTGCTCGCTCTGATTGTTTGTTCATTGGGCTGGTGCTTTACCACTTGAGCATGTCTCCAGCCTAGCTTTTTGCTGGTTATTTTGGAATGGAGTCTCATCAACTTTTCTGTCCTGACTGACTTTGTCAAACCACAATCCTCTAGGTCCCGGCCCCCTGAGTAGCTAGGGTTATAGGCATGAGCCACAAGTACTAAGTAAATATTTGTAAATACTATTATTATTAATTTTTTGGAAGTAATTTTTTGGCTTGAACTCTACTTTTCATGCTTGTTAGGCATGTGCTCTAACTACTAGCTCATACCTCCAGCTATTCTCAGTTTTGCTTCCTGAGATTCCCTTCCAAAATGCTATCTGTAGCTAAATCCTTGCTCAAGCTCTTCTTTGGAATATAACAAGTACTTAGAAACTGCTTTTGCTATAAAGCCCTGAATCCTTCTTTGTGCCTTCAAGTGTCCAAAGGGTAACTAAAAGCAGGATAAAAACATGACATCCCTTGCCTTCATTTTGTCTGTCTTTGTTCTGAGCCATTTCTCTGCAGTTGCGTTGTAGCCATCCTGGATTCCAAGGACAAGACTGATGAATAACATCTTCTGACAAGAGTTGAAGCTGCCAGGAAGGCAATAATTACTTTCTTATTGTCAGCAGTGCTCCCTCCCCGCTCCGCTAACCAATCCTGAAATGATCAATTGGATCACACTTCTGATCACAGGACTGGGATTGCTTAATAAGTATGCATACCTCTCATCCTCTGCCCCAATGTCTGAACCCTGAAGCTGGGCTGAGATGCTTACTTTGGCTCTTCTTACAGCTTGCTTCTGCTCTATAGTAAATCTTTCTTTGCCTTCACCACTACTTGGCTCTTCATTTGCTTGGTGCATTGGGGTGAGTAGCTGTAGAGCCCTTGGAGTTGGGCCTCTGGCTCCAAACCCCCAATTATGTAGACAAAGCCAAATTATTTTTCATATATGAAAGAATTTCTCTCTTTTTTATTTTTTTAGAATTTTTTTTGGGGGGGTTCCGGTCATGGGCCTGAACTCTGGGCCTGGGCACTGTCCCTCAGCTCTTCAGCTCAAGGCTAGCGCTCTACCACTTGAGCCACAGAGCCACTCCCAGCTTCTTTTTTCTGTTTATGTGGTGCTGAGGAATCAAACTCAGGGCCTCATGCATGCAAGGCAAGCACTCTACCACTGAGCCACCTTCCCAGCCCTAGGATGTTTTTTGTAGGGTGCTAGTTTTTGGGCTTAAACTTAGGGTCTAGGTACTCATCTCTGAGCTTTTGTGCTTGAGGCTAGTTCTCTACCATTTGAGTCACAACTCCATTTCTGGCTTTTTTGTTGTTGGTGGTGGTGTTAATTGGAAACAAGAGTCTTTTGGACTTTCCTGCCCCAGCTGACTTGAACCACAATCCTCAGATCTCAACCTCCTGAGTGGCTAGGATTACAGGTGTGAGTCACCAATGACTAGCTTCTTCTTTTTTTTTTTTTTAAAGTATGTATTAATTGTACCAAGAGATGAAAAACTCAAGTTTAGATGCTTTCCCGGTGGTAGCTAACTGATTCTCCCTTGGCTATACTACTTTTTCTGTCTTCAATTTGTCCCACTGTTTTTTGTTGTTGTTGTTTTGTTTTTGTTTTGGTCAGTCATGGGGCTTGAACTCTGGGTCTGGGCGCTATCCCTCAGCTCTTCAGCTCAAGACCAGCTCTCTACCACTTGAGCCACAGGGTCGCTTCCGGTTTTCTGGAGGTTTATTGGAGAAAAGAGTCTCACAAAGGGCTGGGAAGGTGGCTCAGTGGTAGAGTGTTTGCCTTGCATGCCTGAGGCCCTGGGTTCGATTCCTCAGCACCACATAAGCAAAAAGGAAAAAGCCGGAAATGGCACTGTGGCTCAAGTGGTAGAGCA
>NW_012267300.1:4888349-4890494 GCF_000151885.1 Dipodomys ordii
CTCAAGTGGTAGAGTGCTAGCCTTGAGCTGAAGAGCTGAGGGACAGCACCCAGGCCTAGAGTTCAGGCCCCACGACCGGACCCAAAAAAAAAAAATCTCTAAACCAAGTTTCTCCTCCATCCCCCTAAGCATCAAGTCAGTTTAAATTGTCACCATTCTCACTTGATTTGCTCTCAGTGTGCTCTCTGACTTTCCCTGCTTTCCATCTCTCCATCTAATATATCCTGCAAACAGCCACTGGTGTGGTCTCTTTTGTTTTTTGGCCAGTCTTGGGGCTTGAACTGTACCTGAATTTCCTTTGCTCTATGAGCCACAGCACCCCTTCTGACTTTTTCTGTTTATGTGGTACTAAGGAATCGAACCAGGGCTTCATGCATGCTAGGCAAGCACTCTATCACTAAGCCATATTCCCAGCCATGGAGTGGTCTCTTAAATCACAGATCTGATCATTGAAAGAAATCCTTCGTCTGTCCCAGGGAACCACCCGGGGACAAGTAGGCACACAAGATTATCATTAGAGGAGCTGTATTTCCCTGAAGAGGGAGCACATGGCATCCGTCCCTATCCAGATAGCAGGAGGGTCTGGGGGTCAGGAAGTCAGGTAGGTGGGTGCTCAGGTGGGTCTGGGTAAAGGGAGTGGCCAGCTGTAGGGTGGGATTCCAGGGCAGGAAGGAGCTCAAGTATGGGTGGAGCTGAGGACCAAAGGTGGGCATAATGCTAATAATCATCATGCTACATAACTCTACACCTTTCCACAGTGTTGGTTTTTTTGTTTTGTTTTGTTTTGGTCGGTCCTGGGGCTTGAACTCTGGGCCTGTGTGCTATCCCTCAGCTCTTCAGCTCAAGGCAAGCACTCTACCATTTGAGTCACAGCGCCACTTCTGGTTTTCTGGTGGTTTATTGGAGATAAGAGTCTCACAGACTTTCCTACCCCAGCTGGCTTTGAACTGCAATCCTTAGATCTCAGCCTCCTGAGTAGCTAGGATAACAGGAATGAGCCACTGGTGCCTGGTTTTCTTTATTAAAACAAAATCAGACTGGAGGCCTGGTTCAAGTAATAAAGCACCAGTGGTAGGTGAGCAAGAAAGTCAAGTGAGGATGGGTGCCCCTGACTCATATCTATGGCCCTAGCTACTCAGGATGCTAAGATATGAGGATTACAGTTCAAAGCCAGCCTGGGCAGAAAGGTCTGTGAGATTATTATCTCCAATTAACCAGCAAAAAGCCCCTGAGGTGGAGGTGTGGTTCAAGTGGCAAAGTGCCAGCCTACAGTGGAAAAAAACAAGAGAAAGAGAGAGACCTTAAGTTCAAGGTCTAGTACCAGCATAGAAGAGGAAGAAGGAAGAAGAAAGAAGGAGGAAGAGGAGATGAAGAAGGAGGAAGAGGAAGAAAGGAAGAGAAGGAAGAGGAGAAATAGGAGGAGGAGGAGGAGATAGGGGCTTATATCCAAAACACATAAATGACTCAAAAACTCAATAATAAGGAAACCATGTTTCAAAAAAGTTTCAGTCATAGGACAATAAACAATCCAATTCAATATGGACAATATTTTTAACAGAGACTTTGTTAAGGAGGAGTCAAACTGACCCCATCTTTAATGGCTTCCCTCATCCCTGAGATTTACAATACTGGTTTCCCACAAATACCTCAAGGTTAGGAAATACACTTTGCCCGCCAAAATGTAAACCCCACCTTTTGCCCACCAAATTCATGCACCAATTCAAACTAAAATGATAGATCAGTTTAAACAGCTACTGTAAGGCAGATTGTAACTCCATTGGTCACTTGTGTGTGGCCTGATGTGACTAGACAGTCTTTTGTGTGTGTTGCAAACCCATTGGTCACCTGCGTGTGGCCAGGCTTGACCGCATGGATTTTGCCTTTAAAACTAATTTGTGGGCTGTTCAGGGTTGCAGTTTAAGCTCCTAAGTCTGTGCTGTGTCCCTGGCCAGTCAGCTATCCACTTCCCCAATAAATTCATCTTTCTACAAGAGGCTGTCTCTGAGACATGGACTCTTGCTAACTTACTATTCATGAGGCCTTGCTTTGGATCTGCTAGCAAAGAAAGGAGAGAGAGAGAAGGAAGGAAGGAAGGAAGGAAGGAAGGAAGGAAGGAAGGAAGGAAGGAAGGAAGGAAGGAAGGAA
>NW_012267300.1:4891727-4909385 GCF_000151885.1 Dipodomys ordii
CCGGTTGTGGGGCCTAAACTCTGGGCCTGGGCGCTGTCCCTCTGCTCTTCAGCTCAAGGCTAATTGAGCTCTACCACTTGAGCCACAGCGCTACTTCTGGCTTTTTTCTTTTTGCTAATATGGTGCTGAGGAATCGAACCCAGGGCTTCAGGCATGCAAGGCAAGCGCTCTACCACTGAGCCATCTTCCCAGCCCCCAGGCCCAGAGTTTAAGCCCCACAACTGACCAAAAAAAGAAAGGAAGGAAGACGGAAAGAAGCTGGGAAATAGTGGCTCTGATATGGTGGAGGAAGTAAGGATAGAATACAATATTTGACTTGAATTGTATAACGAATGATTTTAAGATATAAATGTAACTGTGCTTTCTGTGGATAAGACTTCCCTGATACCTAACTAGCTATTTTAGCTTCTGTAACTCTGCTTCTGCTGTTTTCTGAACAATGCGTGTCCAACTCAACTAGCATCACCACCCTTTGTTCTATTCCCCAGCCTCCCATCTGCAAAACCTTGGTGGGAAATGTAAGGTGCAAATTTCTTGTAACAATCATTGGCTAAAACCAACACCCAACCTCCCCCTTAGCCAAAAATGTTTAAAAGCCTGTGTGAACTGGCACTCTGGGCCATTCCCTGGGATCCCGACTTCAGGTACAGTTCTGGCATGTTAGTACTTTTTGCTCAGTAAAATCTTTTTTGGGGGGAGGAGGGGAAGGGAGGGGTCCGGTCATGGGACCTGAACTCTGGGCCTGGGTGCTGTCCCTCAGCTCTTCAGCTCAAGGCTAGCGCTCTACCACTTGAGCCACAGAGCCACTTGCAGCTTTTTTTTTTTGCTTATGTGGTGCTGAGGAATCAAACCCAGGACCACCTTCCCAGCCTCTCAGTAAAACCTTCTACGTTTTCACTGTGGACTGAGTGGTCTCACTGCACATCCACCCTAGAACAGCTCATACCTGTAATCATAGCTACTAAGGAAGCTGAGATATGAGAATCACAGTTCAAAGCCAGCCCAGAGAAAGAAAGTCCATGAGACTCTTATCTCCAATTAACCACCATAAAACTGGAAGTGGCACAGTGGCTTGAAGTGGTAGAGCGCTAACCTTAAGCTGAAGGTCTGGGGGACAGCACCCAGGTCCAGAGTTCAAGCCCCACAATCTACAGAGATGGGGGTGGGGGAAAAGGAAAGGAAGAGAAAAGAAAAGACATAAGAAGGAAGAGAAAGAAAAGATAAAGAGAAGAGAAGGGAAAGAAAAGACCTATAGTTAATATTCAACTGGGCTTGGTGTCTTCCAGTGATCCCAGCTAAGAAGGAGACATAACAGTACTGAATCCCTAGGGGAGAAAAAAAAATGCAAGACTCAGCTGGCACCAGGCTCATACCTGTAATCTGGCTGAGATCTGAGGACTGTGATTCAAAGCCAGCCCGGGCAGGAAAGTAAAAGAGACTCTTATCTCCAATTAACCACCAGAAAAAAAAACTGGAGTGGCACTGTGGCTTGAGCAGTAGAGCACTCGCCTTATCACCTTAAGCTGAAGAGTACCGGGAATGTGACTAGACCCAGAGTTCAAACCCCATTACCAACCAAAAAACAAAACTAAACAACCCCACACACACAAGACTATCTGAACCCTAGCTAAAGCAAAACAAACAAAAAACCCAAAACAACAACAACAAAAATCCCAGGATGTGTGGGTAAGGGTGTAGTTCAAGTGGTAGAGCACCTGCCTTGCTAGAGTGCCTGAGTTTAATCACTAGTACTGCAAAGTTAATATTAAAAGGACTTGAGTGTGAGAAATGTCCCTGGGCTGGGAAGGTGGCTCAGTGGTAGAGTGCTTGCTTTGCATGCATGAGGCCCTGGGTTTGATTCCTCAGCACCACATAAGCAGAAAAAAAAAGCCAAAAGTGGCGCTGTGGCTCAAGTGGTAGAGCGCTAGCCTTGAGCTGAAGAGCTGAGGGACAGCGCCCAGACCCAGAGTTCAGGTCCCACAACCGGACTAAAAAAAAAAAAGAAAGAAATGTCCCTGAGCTCTTTTGCTCAAAGCTAGCTTTCTACCACTTTGAGACACAGCTCCATTTCTAGGTTTTGGTGGTTAATTGGAAATAAGAGTTTCACAGCGATTTTTTTTTGCCCGGACTGGCTTCAAATCTTTTTTTTTTTTTTTTTTTGGTCAATCATGGGGCTTGAATTCTGGGGCTTGGGGGCTATCCCTCAGCTCTTCAGCTCAAGGCTAGCACTCTACTGCTTGAGCCACAGTGCCACTTCTGGTTTTCTAGTGGTTTATTGGAGATAAGAGTCTTATGGACTTTCCATGCCCAGGCTGGCTTTGAACCATTGATCCTCAGATCTCAGCCTCCTGAGTAGCTAGGGTTACAGGCGTAAGCCACTGGTGCCAGCTCATGGCTTCAAATCTTGATCCTCTGATCTCAGCCTCCTGAGTAGCTAGGATTATAGGCATGAGACTTTGGTGCCTAGCTGTTCACTATCTTAATTATGATGATTTCATAAATATATATATGCACACACATATACACATATAGACATATATAGAGATAGATAGATAGATGAGGTGATCAAATTGTACACTTTAAATAGATTTAAGCTGAGTGGCTACTTCAATAAATCTTAAATTATTTAATTAAAAAAACAATAATTGTGCCAGGTGCTGGTGGCTCAGGGCTATAATCCTAGCTACTCAGGAGACTGAGATCTGAGGATCACTGATCAAAGCCAGCCCGGGCAAGAAAGACTCTTATCTCCAGTAAAACACCAGAAAACCAGAAGTGGCACTGTGGCTCAAGAGGTAGAGTGCTCATCTTGAGCTGAAGAGCTGAGGGACATCTCCCAGGCTCAGAGTTCAAGTCCCATGACCGACAGAAAAAGAAATAGTCTTATTATTTGAAAGTTCCTTTTCAGGAAGCATTATAGGACCTCACCCAAACCAGGCTCCATTCACTCAGGCCTCTAATCCTAGCTACTCTGGAAGCTAAGATCTAATGATAAGGCTTCAAAGTCAGTGTAACTCTTATCTACAATAACTACCAAAAAGCCAGAAGTGGAGCTGGACTCAATTGGTAGAGTGCCAACCTTGACTGAAAAAGATAAAAGACAATGCCCAGGCCCTGAGTTCTAAGTGCCAGTACTAGTGTGTGTTTGTGCCCCTGTGCGTGCACATGCATACACACACACACACACACACACACACACACACACACAGGACTTCACTCAAAAAGCTGTAAGAGCACAGATGTACATCTAAAACTCACACATTCCAGAGTGCACACATATGTGTGCACTTTGCAAGCACCTTACCCTCACACTTCCTTCATCTCTAACTCCATACAATGGGGTTGATCAAATTCTGCCTCACAAATTCACACTTACAATTTGAATGAAAGGAATGGGGCAGGTGTATATTAGGTCCCATCTTTGAGGTGAGTAAATTACCATCTGTGTGCTTTCTTTCTCCCTCCTTTCCTCTTTCCCTGAAAATAGAGACCCTCGTCACAGATATTTAAGGGTGAAACAATGAGCAGGACACAGCAGAGGCTACATCTTGGCTTGTATTCTAATGAAAACTGCCTGAGACCTACATTGGAGAGACTTGAGGATTGGGGAATATGAAGTGGAGGGGTCCCAGGGATCATGAGGCAGGAGCAAAACCTATGTGTCCAAGAAGGAGAAAATGTGTACCTGCCTGGAGCCGGTCACTCACGTCTGTAATCCTAGCTACTCAGGAGGCTGAGATCTGAAGATTGTGGTTCAAAGCCAGCCTAGGCAGTAAAGTCCGTGAAACTCTTATCTCCAATAAACTACTAGAACACCAAAAATAGTGCTGTGACTTTAGTGATAGAGCACTTGCCTTTTGCTGAAGAGCTGAGGGACAGCGCCCAGGCCCAGAGTTCAAGCCCCATGACCAACAACAACAAAAAGTGTACCCTTAACCACTAAACAATACTCAACTTCCTGGAAAAAAAAAGTAACACACCAATTTGAGAGGAACTATATGAAGTATCTGGGATGAAAGGAGCAAGAAATTAGATCATTGACATTAACTAGACATAAATGTGTTAATTGCTAATGCAGGGCTCAATCCTAGCAAAAGCCTTGTGTGTGTGTGTGTGTGTGTGTGTGTGTGTGTGTGTACTGGAGCCACATCTCCACTTTTTTTTCTGGTTAATTGGAAATGATTCTTTTGGATTTGTCTGTGTTGAATGATGATTTTCAGATCTCAGACTCCTAAGTGGCTAGAATTACAGGTGTATGCCACCAACACCTAAAATCTAATCCGGATCCTCTGAAGGACACTTCAGAAGGCCAGCCATTGGGCCATGTCCCCTGCGACTGAGGGCTGCCCTCAGCATTAACTCTCTTCCCTTCTCCTCACTATCTGTCAGATGAAGAGTTAAAACAGTTCTGAGGCCTCTTGCATAAGACTGCACAGACAGGGACAGGGGGCCACAACCACAGCTGCAGCTCAAATCAGAGACCCTTTAAGGCAGTGTAGCACAGGACACCCTAACAGGCTGCCTCAGGTCCAGTATGCCCAGCAGTACAAGCCTCTAAATCCTGACGAGCACCGTTGTGCCACTCTGGTAAACATCAAGTGCCTTTCACAGTGATGCCCCCCAGCTAAAGGTCTTCCTCCTAAGTGAAGAGCGGGGACTGAGTCACTCACCCCCACAGTGTTTGGTCAGGGAAGGTGGTGAGTCATTAGGCCCTGAGAGGAAAGGGTGGGGCTGAGAAATTATCAGAAGGAAGAGTTAGCCATGTCAGGAGGAGTTAAAACAAGTTTCTCTGCTCTACAAATAAATTGCCAACTCAAAATGTTCCTCACATTGGCTGGGCACTGGCAGCTCACACTTGAAGTCCTAGCTACTCAGAGAGCTGAGATTTGAGGATAGAAGTTCAATGACAGCCAGAGCAGAAAAGTCCATGAGACTATCTCCTGTTAACCAGCAAAAAGCCATGCTGGACCAGGCATAGATGGCTCATGCCTGTAATCCTGTCGATTCAGGAGGCTGGTATCTGAGAGTTGAGGTTTGAAGTCAGGCTGAGTAGGAAAGTCTGGGAGACTCATCTCCAATTAACCTGCAAAAAGCCAGAAGTAGAGCTGTTGGCTCACATGGTAGAGTGTTAGCCTTGAGCACAAAAGTTCAGGTCTAGCACCCAACCCTGAATTTAAGCCATAGGACTGGCACCAAAAAAAAAAAAAAAAAGCCATACTGGAAGTATAGCTCAAGTGGTAGAGTGCTAACTTTAAGTGGCAAAAATGTCTACAAGTCCAGTACTGTTGACATCAAAAAAGTTCTTCACATTTGAGATACAATAATATTTATTGTAATAATGTTCACAACTTTATTGAGCATGTAATATGTGCTAGTATGAGAGGGGCTGAGAAAACACAGCAATTAAATCTCTGACATTAATTAGACACAGTAAGCAAATAGGGAATGACTCATACTGGCAGAAGTCACATTATGAGTGTGAGTGTGTGTGTGTGTGTGTGTGTGTGTGTGTATGCCTAGAGGTTTGAATGTTCAAAATCCTCTTAGTCCTTCAAGAATCCAAGGAAGCTCCCCTTCCCAGCTGTCCTTGCCTGGAAGATGCAGACAAGTGACTTAAATTCTGCCAGTGGTATGCTTTGGGAGACACCTCAGTAATGACACCCAGGGTTTGATCTTTCTTGGCATAGGAGAGCAGAGTGGGGATAGTTGAGCTAGCCACTGGCTGGCACCTTGTGAAGGTATCTCAGTGTTGCTACACAAACACCAGGACTTTTTATCTGTTTGTGGTCCTTCAGGAAAATATGTCCAAGGCACTGGAGGATACCCCAAAAGAAAAAACTCCAATGGGAAGATATGAGAGAACAAAATCCTTTCCACATAGAAAGTTTATCCCATAACTCTCCTCAAACCCTAGGGCTTGTGATTTTTTTTTCAAGTTGAACAGAGCCCAGTCCCCAAAAGTGCCACTTTGTTTGCCCCCAGTGACACTTCTCTTGTGAGGGTTTGTTCAGTATTTTCTCAGCAGCTGGGGGCAGTAACAAGAGTTCCCACATGAGCTAGAGCAGCTTATACCTACAGGAAGGACATCTACTGCTACTGTAAACGAGTTCATTACCAGCTGCGCATCAGTGGTTCACACCTATAATCCTATCTATTTAGGAGGCTGAGATTTGAGGATCACAGTTCAAAGCCAAACCAGGCAGGAAAGTCTGTGAGACCTCCAATAAAGGGGAAAGCTGTGACTCAAGTGGTAAAGTACTAGCCTTGAACAAAATAGTGCCTGATTTCAAGCCATAGAGCCTGCACTCCACTCCACAAAAGAGTCCCTTACCATTCATTCCGTGCGTATACACAGGACACAACATTAAGACTTTATTTCTTCATCTGTAGTAAGTCCAGCTTTACAGGTATGTGACAGTTTACTGTGAACGTGCCTTATAGCAAGAGAAGAGGTGACATTGTCCAAAAAAGAAAGGTATTCTTAAGCAAGTGCCGGTGCCGCCATCACATTTCCCTAGCTATCAAACTTGTACTTAGAGTCGGCTCCAAACTTCTTCCAGTTTGGGGGCACCCTGCACTCAATGCACTGGGTCTGCATGCCTCCCAATTCCCACCCCCCACCTGTGAGCACGCACCCCAGCCACAAAGACTGCAGCTAATCTTCATGAGAATGATGTAATGATACTTAGGAGCCAAAGCCCAAACACTCTACAAAGTTCACAGGGTGAACTTTATCCTAGGCTTCTGATATCCTAACTGGAGCTACCTGTCCCAGAGGATTTTTAAGAGGGTTACTTTACAGGAACTCTAAGAGCTAATTACTTTAATCAAGTGTCAAAGGTGAGCAGCAGATTTCTGAGTGGGTGTGGCAGCAGGTTGGAAAAGGAAGCTTCAATAGCTCTGGACATTGTCCTAGGGAAAAAGAGGAATTTGGGCTGGGAAGGTGGTTCAGTGGTAGAGTGCTTGCCTTGCATGCATGAGGCCCTGGGTTCGATTCCTCAGCACCACATACACAGAAAAAGCCAGAAGTGGTGCTGTGGCTCAAGGGGTAGAGTGCTAGCTTTGAGCTGAAGAGCTGAGGGACAGTGCCCAGGCCCAGAGTTCAGGCCCCATGACCAACAAAAAAGAAGAAGAAAAAGGGGATTCTAAACGGACAGTACTGAACACATCTTATGAATTTTAGAAAAAAAAAACAGGTAAGAATATAGAACAAATGTAAAGCCTAAGAAAAATGTAAAGCCTAAGAAAAATCTATAACCCACTTGTAAATCAAGCCAGGAATAACTGCTTCAAACATTTTCTACTTGTATGTTCAGATATTTTTCTAGACACACGGACAACATGTTGTTTTTTTCTCAGTAAAATGTAATGTTTATAAATAGCTAAATGTTTATTAATATAAATCTCCATCTCTTCCCTCTTTTTTTCTTTTTCTTTTTTTTGGTATGCCGGTCCAGGCACTTGAACTCAAGGCCTAGAAGCTGGTCCTGAGCTTTTTTGCTCAAGGCTAGTGCTCTACCACTTGAACTACGGTTCCACTTCCAGTTTTTTGATGTTTAATTGGAGATAAGAGGCTCACAGACTTTTCTACTGGGCTGGCTTCAAACCCTGATGCTCAGATCTCAGCCTCCTGAGTAGCCAGGATTACGGCATGAGTCACTCAGCATCTGGAAGTTTCCCCTCTTAATACACAGAATTTTATGTTAGCAGACCTTTCACATATGTAAAATATAACATAAAATTTATCAATTTAACAATCTTAAACTAGGCACTAGTGGCTCATGCCTATAATCTTAATAACTAACAGCCTAATATCTGAGGATTGCCAGATTTGGCAGACAAATCTGAGATACTCTTATCTCTAGTTAACTAGTAAAAAAAAAAACTAAAAATGTGTGGCTCGAGTGGTACAACACCAGCTTTGATCACAGAGGTCAAACAAGATTGTGAGGTCATGAGTTCAAGTCCCACTGCTGGCACAAAAAATAAAAAAATAAGTGTGTAGATCAGTGACAAGTGCATTCACATCATTGCATAACCATCACCATCATCCGTCTGTATTTTTATCTTTGCAAATGAAATCTATGTAGCCAATAAACAGTCATTCCCCACTACCTCCTCCTAGCCAATAGAAACCACCAGGGGACTTTCTGTCTCTGTGAATTTGATTATTTTGGGCATCTCATATAAGAGGAATCATCTACTATTTGGTCTAATTTCACTTAGCAAACTATCTTCAAGATTCTTCTATGTTACAGCATGTTTCAGGATTTTATTAATGCTGAGTAGCATTTTTAAAAGATGAAAAATGTTCCTTTGGCCATGCAACAGTAGCTCACACCTGGAATCCTAGCTACTCATGAGGCTGAGATCTGAGGACGGAGATTCAAAGCCAGCCCAGGTAGACAAAGTCACAAGAGTCATCAGAGTTGTTTATACCCTTAGCTGCTCTAAACACTGCCATACAAATGTCTGTTTGGCCTCCTGTTGCTGTACTACTAGGCATATGTCCAGAAATGGAATTTCTGGTAGCAGATGCTTCCCTGATCAGAGGACACCCCCCCTTCCTGTCTTATGTCTAAGCATCTCATATTACGCTCATTAGTTTGGATATCCCGCTGGGAAGTGTCATTTTTTTTCTTGCATTTCACATATTCTTTCCAGAATGAGTTTCTTTCTCTTCTTGGTGCACATCTACTAGAATTTTTTTTTCTTTAGGGAAGAATCTATTGGAGTAAACTCAGTTTTCATTTATTTGAAAATATCTTCTCCTAACCTTATTCTTGAAAAAAGTTTTTTTTTTTTTTGGTGGCGGGATTTGAACTCTGGGCCTGGGCGCTGTCCCTCAGCTCTTCAGCTCAAGGTGAGCATTCTACCTCTTAAGCCACAGCGCCACTTCCAGTTTTCTAGTAGTTTATTGGAGATCAGAGTCTCATGGTCTCTCCTGCCCGGGCTGGCTTTGAACCATGATCCTCAGATCTCAGCCTCTTGAGTAGCTAGGATTACAGGTGTGAGCCACCAGCGCCCGGCTGAAAAAAGATAATTTTTCATGTGTGAAATAGTTCTCCAATCATTCCAGTGTGTTTTGATTTCTCCTGTGGCCATTGAGAAGGTGCTATCAGTTCAGTTGCTGCTGCTTTTTTATTGATTTATTTTGTGTGTGGGGGGGAGAGGTTACTGGTGTTTGAACTTAAGAGCTGTGTACTTGCTAGATAGATGCTCTTCCTCTGAGCCATGCCTCCAGCCACTGTTGCTTCCTTTTAGACAATCTATGCTTATTCAAGATTGTCTTCATTGCTCTGTCATTTCAGTGAGATGTATCTAGATGTGGATTTGTTTATATTTACTCTTCCCAGTATACATTTTGCTTTCTGTACTTGTGTCTTCCATCAATTCTTTTTCTTTGGGGGGGGGATTAAATGTTTATTAGTAACTTCAAATTTTTCAAAATTCTCATCAGTTCTTGAAAACTGTCAGTTATATTCTTGTTCAGTATTGTCTTGTTCCCATTTCTTTTCCCTCCTTGTGGAATTCCAATTTTACATATTTTAGACCTTGTTCATATTGACTTTTTCTTTCTGTACATGTACACAGTGTATTTTAATATTGTTCACTCTATCATTCTTCCCTTTCCATTACTCAGTGCACTGAATTTTCTTTATTTGGGGGGGAGGGGTCCGGTCGTGGGGCCTGAACTCTGGGCCTGGGCGCTGACCCTCAGCTCTTCAGCTCAAGGCTAGCGCTCTACCATTTGAGCCACAGCACCACTTCCAGCTTTTTTCTTTTTGCTTATGTGGTGCTGACGAATCAAACCCAGGGCCTCATGCATGCAAGGCAAGCGCTCTACCACTGAGCCACCTTCCCAGCCCAGTGCACTGAATTTTCTATGTGCTTGTCCTTCTTTGCTGCATGATGGAATCTTTTAGATTCATCTTTAGTACATAAGCTTTCTGGTTAACCAAGCATTATGAGATTAATTTTAATAGCTATATGCCTCCTTTTTTCCTTTTTTTCTTTCTTCCTCTTTCTTTCTTCCCAGTACTGATACTGGGGGCTTAAACTCAGGGCCTGGGCACTCCTTTAGTGATGCTCTACTACTTGAGCCAGCTCTACTTCCAGCTTTTTGCTGGTTAATTGGAGATGAGCATATTACAGACTTTGTTGCCCTGTCTGGCTTTGAACTATAATCCTCACATTTTAGCCTGAGTAGTTAGGATTACAGGCATGAGCTACTAGCTCCCAGCTCCCAGCTGTTGTTTTCTTAATATTCTATTTTCCCCCCTAAATATCTCTGGGCATGTGTGTGCGGTACCAGGGCCCTACATTCTTGCGGACTTTTCTTACCCATACCTGCTGCTCTACCACTTGAGCCATGCCTCCAACCTTGCCTGTTTTTGTTGGTTAACTGGAGATGGAGTCTCATGGACTTTTCTGCCTGGGCTGGCTTTGAACTTACTGAGCCCCTAACACCCAGCTACGTGAACATTTTTGTAATCTCTTATTCCTTGTTTATTTTCTTTCTTTAAATATTTCATAATAGGGCCAGATGTCTTTGGCTCGTATCTGTAATTCTAGTTACTGAGGAGGCTTAGACCTGGAAGATCACAGCTCTAAGCCAGTCCGAGCAGACAAGTCCCAGAGAATCCTTCTTCAATCAATCATCAAAGATCTGGACTAGAGGCATGGCTCAAGTGGTAGAGCACCAGCAGTGAGCAAGAAACAGTACCTGAGCCCCTGAGTTCAAGCCCCATACCACTCGAGGGGGGCGGGGGAAGCTTCTTGAGTTATTGCTCTGACGATTCCAAGTTCTGAAGTCCTTAAAAATTTAAACCTGAGCTCTGGCCATGGCAGAAGGCGGCATAGGGTGGGCTTTCTTCTCTCCCCTCCCGCCACCGGGACCCGTGCCTTGGAAGCACGGCAGCTATCTAGGCCTCTGAGCGACCTCCCTGCCGCAGAGGGGACCTCACCCCCGACAAGGACAGAGAAGGCCCTAAGGGTCCTGGCGGGTGCGGGCCCGCACGAGGGCCGGGTGACAGTTGGCTCCGTGGGTTGGTGGGTGCTCGGGGAGAAACAGTGGGGTGACCCACTCGTGCCCACCGGAAGCCCCAAAGACTTGTGTCTAAAAGGCGGCTCTCAACTTTCCCCAACCTCCTAAAAGATGACGTTTGGTCCATCTGGACATTGCAGATGAGAAGGGGATGCCCACAGATGACCCAGCAGAAGGAGAAAATCCACGCCTGTCAGTGCCATTTGTTTATGAAAGCCATGGAAATGTCTTCCAAGTGACTGAGCGGCGATGTTACACCGCCCTAGGCGGGACAGCGGGAGCGGTGCTTGCCCTGACCGGGTTGGAGGACACGGACCAGAAGACCCATGAGACACGAGTGGCCACGAAGACGTCTGTCCATGACAACCGTCCATCTGTGTGCATCTCATCTCCAGTGCTGTATACACAGTCCACTGCTTCGATGTTCTCAAGTGCCTGGTGCATTTTTAAAGCTGGAGTAGGAAAATAATACATTTCCTAAATGTCTTTTGTTAAAACCCATATGGAATGTATTTTTTTTTGTTTTTTTTTAATTTTTCTTTTTTTTCTCTCTCTTTCTTTTTTCCTTTTTTTTTTTGTGGGTCATGAGACTTGAACTCAGGGCTAGCACCCTACCACTTGAGTCACAGCACAACTTCCGGCTTTTTCTGCTTATGTAGTGCTGCGGAATTGAACCCAGGACCTCATGCATGCAAGGCAAGCACTCTACCACCGAGCCACCTTCCCAGCCCTGGAATGTGTTTTAGGGAGAATGGTCAACCTCTTGAGTGTTTGTGCCCTGGTTGCCATGAGAAAGAAATGTAAAGAAGGCCACACCAGAATAACATTGTGCCATTTTGTTTTGCTTTACTGTGTACATAGTGTATATAAAGGACAAAGGAGCATAACTGACATCTAGAGAATTTGCAGACTAGTAAACTTCTTTGTGTTAAAATTCCTAGAAAAGGGGTTGGGAAGGTGGCTCAGTGGTAGAGTGCTTGCTTTGCATGCATGAGGCCCTGGGTTCGATTCCTCAGCACCACATAAGCAGAAAAGACCAGAAGTGGCAGTTTGGCTCAAGTGGTAGAGCACTAACCTTGAGCTGAAGAGCTGAGGGACAGTGCTTATGTGTACCCATGTCAAGTATGGTACTGGGTTGATAGAGATGGGAAGATTTTTAAGCTATAATCTTCCTTTCAAAGAGTTTTGTTAAGTGTGTGGGGGTGGGTAGCTTATCTGGCACTACTTATATGTATGGTGGGAAACAAGTCCTTGTTGGAAGCATCTAGTCTTTCTAGATATCTAAATATTCATAACCTTGTAAAAATAGAGGGCTAGTATAATGCCTTTGAAGTCTTTTTGTAGTTGAATTGTGGAATGAATGGCTAATGTTTTGGAAACCATGCTGTTTACTGGGTGGCAGCAGGAGTGGGGCTGGGGGAGGAAATGTGCAAAGAGCAGGCACACCTGTTCTATTGGTTCCAGTTGTTTAGACTTTGTTCTATATGCATATTTTAGTTAATATTGCTAAGTGTTCAGGGATAAGTGCTAATGTCAAAAGTAAGTAGAATAATACCTACATAAATGTCCTTTTTGTTCTCAGAAAAAAAAACTGTCTTCTTGAAATGAACTTAATATGAAGTTCTTATCTTGGAGTTTGTACTTGGAATGATGGAGAGGAAGAAGAGGAGGAGAGTGAGAGAAGGGCTCTTTGCTTGTATCTCCACAGATAGAAGACAGATTTTAGTTAGAATCATAAGTGGATTTTGTGCATTTTTGGTACCATAGTTGCATTTGTGCTCGAAGTTCACTGTTTTACAACATCTAATCTTTATAGATGTCTGGAGGTGACAGACTATGGTAAAAAGTAGAACTAGTAGAGCAAGAAATGTACTCTTTATCTGACTTATATAACTGTAACCCTTTGTGCATTAGCTTTATAATGACAATAAAATTGAAGTAGAACTTGCTTACTTGTAAGTATCTGTTATAATCAGCAGAAGATGCATCTCGGATGTAGACTTGTTCCACCTCTGGGCAATGGAGTCATGACTTACTTAGAAGGTGGAAGCAGAGGGGAGGAAGAGGAAGCTACAGGAAGAGATGTGTGTAGGTGTGCTCAGATTTACACCTTGATTAAATCCACTGATGTATGTGGTTCTGGCTGTACCATAGGGATATGTACACTTAATAGAACCATACTTTCTTGCTAATATTTTAATAGTATATCACAGACCTACTAATGAGCTTAGAAACTGCTTAGTTTATCTTGCTTTGTATCTCATCTTTATTTGAGCATAAAGAAAATGTAACGCTGCCAATACATCTGCCTAGAAGGCTATTGCCATTTTTGTCTTCAGTGAAATTTTTTTTAATTTAATTTTATTTTATTTGTGAACATACTGTACAGAGGGGTTACAATTACATGGGCAGGATAATGCGTACATTTCTTACCACACATTGCAGCCTCCTCCTTTGTTTACCCTTCACATCCCTTCCCAGCCTCCCCCCTCCCAATCCCAATCCCAATCCCAATCCCAATCCTTTTCAGTGAAATTTTTATCCCCAAGAAGGATTGCAATATTTTCCTAAACAGATTGAGTTGGTATAGTTTATTCTTGGTTATCAAAATATTCATGTAGATTTTGGATTTTGAATTGGTGAATTCATAACATTTGGAAAAGCATGACACATATTGTATGATCTTAGTTACTTAAAGCAATTAATGACTGTACATGGAGGACCTAGACAGTCATGTCCAACTGAACTGCTTGTGGCTGTGATGGCTTCATTATTGCTTCTTACATCTGCAATGCACATGTTAAATAAAGGTTATTTTAAAAAGCTCAACCTATTTGCATTTGTTCCTGCAGAGTCTTTTTCTTGGTATATATCCTTATCTACTTAGTAAATTTTGTGTGCTTATATTTGACTGAATTTAACTCAACAGGTTACATTAAGAGTTTGCCTCCAAGGAGGATTTGATTTGCCTCTGTTGGGGCCATTTTTTGCAAGATATAATAATGTGGGTCACTTTATTTGTTCAGTTTATGGCTTAATTTGTCAAAGGGAAAGTACAACTTCTAATTATAGATCTTTGTGAGACCAAGTTTCACATGGAAACTATTTTTATTTTAATATAAGGCAAACAAGTTTCCCCTATAAGCAAACCCATGGATTTTTCCCTATTGACTAGGAATATTGCCACTTCAAAGGTTCCAGCCTCATGAGATGTTATGGTTTGAATATAGTTCATCCTCCCAACCTCATGCTGAGCCTTGATTCTCAATGCAATCATGTTGGGTGACTTTAAGAAATGACTAGGTCTTGAGGATGAATCAGTGTAGGACTATGGGACTGGATTGGGTTTTTTGGTACCAGTCCTGGGGGTTGAACTTGGGTTTTTTTTGGGGGGGTGGTCCAGTCGTGAGGCCTGAACTCTGGGCCTGGGTGCGGTCCCTCAGCTCTTCAGCTCAAGGCTAGTACTCTACCACTTGAGTCACAGCGCCACTTCCGGCTTTTTTCTTTTTGCTTATGTGGTGCTGAGGAATCGAACCCAGGGCCTCAGGCATGCAAGGCAAGCGCTCTACCACTGAGCCACCTTCCCAGCCCTGAACTTGGGTTTTATACTTGGGCACTGTCCTTGGGCTTTTTTTTGCTCAAGGCTAGTGCTCTACCACTTGAGCCACAGCTCCACTTCCAGGGTTTTGCTGGTTAATTGGAAAAAAGAGTCTCACAGACTTTCCTACCTGAGCTGGCTTCAAACCATGATCCTCAGATCTCAACATCTTGAGTAGCTAGGATTACAGACATGAGCCATCAACACCTAGCTTGGAGTTTTTGATTTCAAATGTTTTTTTAATTGATTGATATACAGTCCAGGGCTTGATCTCAGCGTCTTGAGCATTTCTTTGACTTTTTCACTCAAGGCCAGTGTTCACCACTAGAGCCACAGCTTGAAACAGTGCTGTGTTTTACCTCTGCCTTTGCCTGCATCCTCTACTTTATGTCATTAGTTGAAGCAACACTAGGCCTTCATCACAAGTCAAGAAGATACTTGTGCCCAACATTGGATTTGCCAGCCTCCAGAAGTGTAAGCCCAAATAAAACAGTTCTTTTTATAAATAACACAGTCTCAGGTATTGTAAAGCAATAAGGCAACTAAGACAAGGGAGCAGGGAAGTTGTATATTCAGCTCTGCTCTCTTCTTAGCCCCCAAACTTACTCTCTGGCTCTCCTTCCACCCCACGCCCTTTATCCCATTGTCATAGCTCTAGAATTTACCTACTTGACCTCTCAGTTTACTTTTTGTATTGCTTTATTGCCTTGGTTTTAGGGGGCTGCCCTGAGAGGATTCTTCCCTGTCCCCCAGGAGCTCATTAATGCACTTTAAAATATGTTTGCTGTGTTTTCTATAGCATTCAGGTGTTCTTCCAGGTGACTTTGTTTGTTTGTTTTTTTTGGTCCGGTCATGGGGCCTGAACTCTGGGCCTGAGCGCTGTCCCTCAGCTCTTCAGCTCAAGGCTAGCACTCTACCACTTGAGCCACAGCACCACTTCCGGCTCTTTTCTTTTTGCTTATGTGGTGCTGAAGAATCGAACCCAGGGCCTCAGGCATGCAAGGCAAGCGCTCTACCACTGAGCCACCTTCCCAATCCCCAGGTGACTTTTGAAAACATCAAGTCAATCATAGTACTGGAAGAGGCTACTTTGGGGGTTTTTTGATTTATACTTTTATTATCCTTAACTACTTGTTTCAAAAATAAAAATGGCAATTATATGGTATATATTTTTCTATAGCCTACTTTTTCACTTAATATAAGATCAATTCCTGTCATGTTAATAAATATAGGTCTATGATACATTGACATCAGTTCTTCATTGATATCAATTAGTTGTACAAGGAGATTTCATTTTAACTATGGTATGTTTTATTTACTTTTAATTTTTTGTTGTTATTATAAAGGTGATGTATAGAATGGCTACAGGTCCACAAGTCAGGTTATAAGTACATTTCTTTTTGAACAATGTCACCCCTGCCTTCCCATTCCCACCCACAACTTACATGGTTCATTTTCAACATAACATCTAGTGAGTGCCACTGCTGCATTTGTTCACCCTCTATTTCACCATTTCTGTGCCCCCTAACCCTCCCAAAGACAGATAAATGAAAAAGTACAATGGAAAAAAAACCCAGAACAATAGCTCCATTTCTTGGAGTTCATTTCAATAAATATTATATGATCAGAGATACATAGGCATGTGGCCTGTGTTCCTCCCCTAAGAGTATACTCCTTTGGTCTCACTGTGTATATATAATTTGTATAATTTATAATTCGTATAATTTAATTTATAACTTGTATAATTTATCATGTTCCTGTGTATTTTAGATCTAGTTTCAACATATGAGAGAAAACATGACATTTATTTCTCTGAGCTTGGCTTACCTCAATGATTTGTTCTAGGTACATCCATATGGTGTATTTTAATGGCTATATCTTCTTTCTTTGCACAATTTATTTCAACTGCTATTGTTGCATTTTCATAATGCAATGCAAACAATCTATTTTTTAATTTTTTTATTGTGAAAATACTGTACAGAGGGGTTACAATTACATGGGCAAGATAATGAGTACATTTCTTATCAAGCATTGTAACCTCCTCCTTTGTTTCCCCTCCCCATCCCTTCCCATCCTCCTCCCCCCCCAACCTCCCCCGCCAAACAATCTATTTTTGACCATGTTTTGTCTCTGTTTTCACTGTTACTAAAAATAATGCATGGTTATTCACCAGTGGCTTACACCTGTAATTCTAGCTACTGAAGGGGCTGAGATCTGGGGATCATGGTTTAAAGCCAGTCTGGGCAGGAAAGTCTGTGAAACTCCTACCTTTAATTATCTGGAAGTACAGCTGTGGCTCAATTGGTAGAGTGCTAGCCTGGAGTCAAAAACTCAAGGACAATGCCTAGCACCTGAGTTCAAGTCCCAGAGCTGGCATACACAAACTCATACATCACACGCACACACAGACACACACACACACACACACACACATACACACACATAAATACAAAGTAATACATCTTCAATACGAAATTAAAACACTAAGGAAAGTGAAAATTTTCCATAATTCTCATTATTGTCACTTGAATTATTTCTACTAGGTCGATAATGGAAGTGATGAAGCAAGAATTAGAACTATAGCCGGGTGCCGGTGGCTCATGCCTGTAAGCCTAGCTATTGAGGAGGCTGAGATCTGAGGATCGCAGTTCAAAGCCAGCCTGTGAGATCTTATCTCCAATAAACAACCAGAAAACCGGAAGTGGCGCTGTGGCTCAAGTGGTAGAGTGCTTGCCTCGAGCTGAAGAGCTGAGGGACAGCGCCCAAGCCCAGAGTTCAAGCCCCATGACTGACAAAAAAAAAAAAGAATTAGAACTAGAGGGCTGGGAAGGTGGCTCAGTGGTACAGTGCTTGCCTTGCATGCATGAGGCCCTGGGTTCAATTCCTCAGCACCACATAAACAGAAAAAGCCAGAAGTGGCGCTATGCCTCAAGTGGTAGAGTGCTAGCCTTGAGCTGAAGAGCTGAGGGACAGCGCCCAGGCCCAGAGTTCAAGCCCCACAACTGACAAAAAA
>NW_012267300.1:4909435-4914391 GCF_000151885.1 Dipodomys ordii
AGTGGTAGAGTGCTAGCCTTGAGCTGAAGAGCTGAGGGACAGCGCCCAGGCCCAGAGTTCAAGCCCCACAACTGACAAAAAAAAAAAAAAAGAATTAGAACTAGAATATGCAAGAAGAAAGACTATACTAGTGGCTTATTCCCTTGACTTGGAGGTAGCCAGGGACTGAGAGCCAGAGTTCTTCACGGGATGGGCTGAAGATAAGTAGAGATAACCAGGAGTAGATAACCAAAGCAGACTCCAAAAGCCAGGGGACCACCACGGTCGGGGACGTCAGGCTTCAGGAGAGGCCACAGCTCCAAAATTAAGAAATCAGCTCTACTTATGTCTGTCAACCCCAACTTCCACCTCACTAAGTTCTTTCTGCTCCTCTTACTATTTTTTAAATTATCTTCAAATAAGCCATGCTCCTATGGCTCATTTTGTAATCCTAACTACTCAGGAGGCTGAAATCTGAGGACTGCAGTTTGAAGTCAGCCTGGGTAGGAAAGTCCATGAGACTCATATATCAAATTAACCACCAGAAAACCAGAAGTGGTCCCGTGGCTCAAAGTGGTAGCACATTAGCCGTGAGCAAAAAAGCTCAGTGACAGCACCAAGGCCCTGAGTTCAAGTCCCACAACTGACTATATGTATATATAAAGGTTTAAATTTAACATGGCCATTTATATATACAATGCACCTATCTTTTTTTTTTTTTTTTGTCCTTTGTGGGGCTTGAACTCTAAGCCTGGGCGCTGTCCCTGTGCTCTTCAGCTCAAAACAAGCACTCTACTACTTGAGCCACAGCGCCACATTCAGTTTTCTGGTGGTTAATTGGAGATAACAATCTCATGGGCTTTCCTGTCTGGTCTGGCTTTGAACAGTGATCCTCAGATCTCAGCCTCTCAAGTAGCTGGGATTACAGGCATGAGCCACCAGCATCCAGCGTGCACGCATCTTTTTAACAAATCATTTTTATTGTGTTGGAATGTGGCTTAGTGGTAAAGCACTTGTGTAGCAAGTGTAATATCTGTGTTAAATCCCCAGTGGAAAAAAAAAGACAAAAAAAAGCTAATCATTTTTATTATCTTTAAATAGTTCTACAAGCCAGTGCCAATGGCTCATGCCTGTCATCCAGGCAAGAAAATCCACGAGACTCTTACCTCCAATAAACTATAGCCAGAAGTGGAATTGTGGCTCAAGTAATAGAGCATAAGCCTTGAACACAAAAGATCAGAGACAGCATCCAGGCCCAGAGTTCAAGCCCCAGGACCCACAAAAAATGATTGTACAAAAGTGTTTCAATTTAATGTGTCAGTTTATGTATGCAATGCATTTTGATCAGTATCACCCCTTCCATCTGCCCCCATCTAAACCATACTACTTGTTTCCCAAAGCTTCCATTTCATGTATACGCATTGAACATTATCAGTGTTATATCCCCACCATTTCTCTCTCCATTCATCCACCCCCTCCCCTGAAGTCCCATCCTCTGAGACAAGTCATAATTCATTTTCCTGCTATTCATTTTGTTAAATTGTCAGTTAAGTATTCCAGAGAGTAACAGTATGGAAACCCACTCCTACAAATATCATACTTCAGTTTGACTGTGTATATATGGTACTGTATATATTTTCATATGTTCATATTTGATAGCTAACATCCACATGTGAGAGAAATTTTGCACCCCTTGTTTCTGTGAACCTAACTTCACTCAATATGATTTTTTTTTCCAGGCCCATTTACTTCTCTGAAAATGACAGTCTTTCTGATAGGCAGATATAATAGATATATAGAGATATATATGGATACATTGTACACACACAATCCATTCATCCATTGTAGGGCAATGGGGCTGTTTCCATAACTTTCTGTCCCTCTTTCTTTTAAATTTGTGGGGGCTGGGAAGGTGGCTCAGTGGTAGAGTGCTTGTGTTGCATGCCAGAGGCCCTGGGTTCGATTCCTCAGTACCACATAAGCAAAAAGAAAAAAGTTGGAAGTGGCGCTGTGGCTCAAGTGGTAGAGCGCTAGCCTTGAGCTGAAGAGCTGAGGGACAGCGCCCAGGCCCAGAGTTCAGGCCCAAGAACAACAAAAAAAAAAAAAAAAATCTCAATTTTGTTTTGAGTCACCATTCCCCGCCCTTAATGTTTCATAGTAGCTTATCTCTGACTCTTAGGGGCTTGTCTCGGTCTGAAGAAACACTTCCATAAAAAGGCCTTCACAGCCGGGCGCCGGTTGCTCACGCCTGTAATCTAGCTACTCAGGAGGCTGAGATCTGAGGATCACAGTTCAAAGCCAGTCCAGGCAGGAAACTCCATGAGCCTCTTATCTCCAATAAACCACTAGAAAACTGGAAGTGTCACTGTGGCTCAAGCGGTAGAGCACTGGCCTTCAGTTGAAGAGTGTGGGGACAGTGCCCAAGCCCAGAGTTCAAGCCCCATGACCGACCAAAAAAAAAAAAAGGCCTTCACATTCCCTTTTAAGCCAATGTGGTGGTACATACTTATGATCCCAGTACTAGGAAGGTTGCCACAGGAGAATGGTGGTTTTGAGGCCAGCTTGAGCTACATAAGGAAATCTTGTCTCAAGAACCTAAAGCAAGAGCAAGAGGAGTAGTTGAAGTGGTATAGCACCTGCCTAGAAAACATAAGGCCCTGAGTTCAAACTATAGTACTACAAAAACTAAAATAAAATAATCCCCAAACAAAGCATAATGAACACATCCTTCTAACTCCTTTCTCATGATATAGAGTTTGAGCCCATGGTTTTCTCCTGGGACAAAACTACAAAGGGGGTGATTGCCTCTTTTCTGGTTGCTTTAAGCTTCTGACTATAGGCTTTTCTGAGGATGGCTGCACTCCTTGGCTCCATGGATTCTGTGGGATAGAATCACTTCTCTATAATACATTTACTCCTTATGATGGAGTTCCAGCAGCCGTGCAGGTAAGAGTCTCCACATCATGAAGGAGTCCAAACTCTTCCTTCCTCCCAATGAGTATGGAGCCCATCTGGGGTAAAAGAAGCCTCAACATGTAGGGTAGTTTCAAAGAAGCTGAGGAGAGTGGTGCATACCTGTAATCCTAGCTACTCACAAGGAAGAGATTGGGAGTATTGAGGTTCAAGGCCATCGTAGGTAAAACAAAATTCACAAAATTTCAACTCAAGATATAAAAGCTAAGCATGGTAGTGTATGGCAGTCATTCCAGCTATGTGGGAAGCAGGAGGATGGCAGGATGGCAGTCTAGACAGGCTATGACATAAACCTGAGACTGTATTTGAAAAATATCTAAAGCAAAAAGTCCTTCAGACATGACTCAGGTAGGTAGAGCATCCACCTAGAAAATAAAAGACACAGCCCAGCACTGGTGGCTCACGCCTGTAATCCTAGCTACTCAGGAGGCTGAGATCTGAGGATCTCGGTTCAGGCCAGGCAGGAAAAGTCTGTGAGACTCTTATCTCCAATAAACCACTCAGAAAATTGGAAGTGGGACTGTGGCTCAAGTGGTAGAGTGCTAGCCTTGAGCTGAAGAGCACATGGACAGTGTACAGGCCCAAAGTTCAAGCCCCATGACCAACCAGAAAAAGAAAGAAAGAAAGAGAGAGAAAGAGAGAGAGAAAGAGAGAGGAAGAAAGAAAGAGAAAGAGAGAGAGAGAAAGAAAGAAAGAAGGAAAGAAAAGAAAAGGCACTAAGTTCAAACTCCAGGGGGGGTGGAGGAGGGTGATTTATTTATTCATTTGATTCAACAAATATTTCCTGGACATGTACCATATAGCCGCTTTTTTTAGGAGACAACAATCTAATAATTCCTAAATTGTCCCCAAATATCATTCCAGGATCCATGGTGTAGATCCTGGAGATTGTGGTTGTTCTAGAAACTACAATTAAGTACTGATCCGTTTGTTACCACCAGCAGATTCTAGTCTGTTGGACAGACAGAAAACAGGTGCCAACGTGAGATTTAGTGAAAGCTGACATACAGCTCATGGGGTTCACTCCCCCCCGCAAAGGTCTCAGTGCTTTGGGCTTACAGTCAGCCCCTACAGCTTCCAGCAGTGCTCAGGCCTTGAGAGACAAAATACAATACTTTTTGTCTACCCTAAATCCTTAAGACTTCCCATGCCCGTGAGTCCTTATCCAGAGGATACATTTGTCAGGAACAGGATTAATCTGAGGATTTTTGTGGAGGAAGTGCTATGGGAGGGAGATGCAGGTAGTTCTGAGCTGTGTCTATGTTGATATATACACAATCTCAGTGATCAGCCACTCTCTGGTTGAGCTTGACCACAACGCCCAAAGAGTGGGTTTTGGCCCTTCCAGCTGCAGGGCCTTCCAATTCCAGTTCATATGACAGACAAGTCCCTACCAATGCCAGGGACTTGCCTCAGCCACAGCAGCTGCCCCAGACTGGGCAGACATATAGACAGAGCCATTCAGTGTATTACTGGGTGCTTACACCTTCTCCAGCCACCCGCACCACTAGTAGAATGGTACAGCCTTACTGCCTGTGTGAAAATAGAATAGCTTGAGGGTTCAGAGCCAAGCTCTAAGCTATTTCCACACTTAGAGAAGAGGTATTTAAATCATCGATGCCTCAGTTTCCTCATCTATGCAAAGGTAACTAGGAAGTGGAGGTTTGGCTTAAGTGATAGAGCACCAGTTGTGTGTGCAAAAGCCAAAGGAGAGCATAAGGCTCTGAGTTCAAGCTCCAATATTAGCAATATATATATTGTTTAACTGGAGGTCGGTCGTTCACAAATGCAATGCCCATAATCCTAGCTACTTAGGAAAGTCTATGGGACTCTTTTTTTTGGGGGGGGGTCCAGTTGTGGGGCCTAAACTCTGGGCCTGGGCGCTGTCCCTCAGCTCTTCAGCTCAGGGCTAGTGCTCTACCACTTGAGCCACAGCGCCACTTCCGGCTTTTTTCTTTTTGCTTATGTGGTGCTGAGGAATCGAACCCAGGGCCTCAGGCATGC
>NW_012267300.1:4914441-4953575 GCF_000151885.1 Dipodomys ordii
GCGCCACTTCCGGCTTTTTTCTTTTTGCTTATGTGGTGCTGAGGAATCGAACCCAGGGCCTCAGGCATGCAAGGCAAGCGCTCTACTACTGAGCCAACTTCCCAGCCCCCCCTCTATGGGACTCTTATCTCCAGTTAGTCACCAAAAAGCTGGGAGTAGAGCTGAGGCTCAAGTGGTAGAGTGCCAGCCTTGCATGGAAAAAAAATCTCAGGGACAGTGCCCAAAGGGAGGTCAGGCCCGGTAAGGACACACACACACACACACACACACACACACACACACACACACACAAGTAAATAAAACAGTACCTCTCTCCTTAGGGTTGATGTGAAACTGAATGAGCAGGTTGATGTGAAATTAGATAACCTGGCCCAGGGCAAGCTTCATGGAAGTGTTACCTGTGATCTCAGGACTGCTGTGAGAAAGCGCAGCCCCAGGACCATAAAACTCCTAAGCAACGTCCTTCCCCACCCCGGCCCTACCTCTGGGAGAAGCCAGAGACCAGGGCGGTGACAGCGACTTGCGTGTGTGATTCCTGGCAGGCGACAGTTCCTTCCAGGGCACACCCAAGGCCCAGCTGCGCCCTGGTGGACGCAGCACGCCGCAGGTGCACAGGACACCATAACCCGCCGAGAAAAGTTCTTCGCCCGTTCGCTCTCGGCCCCGCCCCGGGAGGGTGGGACTGCAGACTCCTCTGCCCGAGTAGGAAGTCAGTCAGTCCTGTCTTTCTGTCACTCGATGTTGGGGGAACGACCCAGAGAACGGAATCCGTGTGGACCCTCCCCTTATTTCTGCCGAAAGCCCCGAATCGTGCGCTCGACCATCCGGGAGTTTTTGGCACCTGATGTCGTCTTGCGTCCAGTTTGGGTGAGTGCGGAGTTAGACGGGATTCCAGAGCCCGCCCCGCACCCCGAAAGTGCCGGAGCCTGGGACCGTGGGGGTGGCTGGGGGAAGTAGGCTCGGGGGATGTGGGGCAAGGCCAGCTAGTGGGGGACACTCTGTTCCCAGGGTCAACCTTGCCTCCGATGACTCCCTGGTGTCCTGTGAGAAATTGGAGAACCCGAAGTTTGTTGGCCATGGCGGGTTTGGTGCGGTGTTCCGGGCACAGCATAGGACCTGGGGCCATGATGTTGCGGTCAAGATCGTGGACTCGTGAGCGATCCCTGCCCTGGGCGGCTGGGGACTAGCCAAGAAGGCACAGCCACTGTGCTGAGTGGGGAGGGGAGACGAGGGGAGGAGAGGGGAGGGAAGGGGAGGGGACAAGAAGGGAGGGTAGGAGAGGAGAGGGGAGGGAAAGGGAGGAGATCTTCCCAGGACCCAGGCTCACTGCAGCTCTCTGTCTGGAGTGTAGGGAGGAGATATCCAAGGAGGTAAAGGCCATGGCCAAGCTTCGTAATGATTACGTGCTGCCCCTGCTGGGGGTCACTGAAGCCCTGCATTGGGACCACATATCCGGGCCAGCTCTGGTGACTAGATTCATGGAGAACGGCTCCCTCACTGGGCTGCTGCAGCCTGAGTGGTCTCCTGAGCGCCCTCGGCCCTGGCCTCTTTGCTGCCGCCTATTACACGAAGTGGTGCTGGGAATGAGTTATCTGCATGATCTGGAACTTCTGCACAGGGATCTCAAACCCTCAAATGTCCTGCTGGACTCGGAGCTTCATGCCAAGGTTAGGCACATCTACAGCCCAGGGCAGAACCCATCCACCCTTCAGACACAGAGCCTTTGGTGGCCCTGTCTGTTGAAGACCTTCAATTGCCTCCTTAGAGCATGAGACTGCTTAGGCTTCAAATTCCAACCAGGAGTTTCAGCCCAGGCCATATACCACTAGGCCTTCCAGAAAGTGATGGCCTGGGACTGCCTTTTAGCAGGCCTCAGTTGCCCACCCAAGGCCTCTCTGACTCTCTCTTTCCTCCTTAAGCTGGACCTGCATGCTCTAGGGGGATAGAGAATTTGGGAGGCCTCCTGGCCCCTTCAGCCAGTATCTTCTTTCTTTCCTTTGCAGCTGGCAGATTTTGGACTATCTCGATTTCAGGGAAAGTCACTGTCAGGGGCAGGATCTCTGGAGTCAGGAGGCACCCTAGCCTATTTAGCCCCAGAACTGTTAGCTAATGTAAACCAGAAAGCTTCCAAAGCCAGTGATATATACAGGTAAGATACCTATTCCACCTCCCCGTCCCCCTTCCCCAGAGGGAAGAAATCCCTCTCCCCCCCTCCCCAAGCTTCTAAAGTAACTTTCGTTCAAAATAAATTTTTTTTTGGTCCATCATGGGGCTTGAACTCAGGGCATTGGTGCTGCCTCTGAGCTTTTTTTACTCAAGGCCAATGCTCTACACTTCGAGCCACAGCTCCACGTCCTCTTCCAGATTTCTACACCTTTTCTGGACTCTTCTAAAGGTTGGTGTGGGGAGAGAAGTTTTTGTAGTGGTTGGCCAGGCCTCCATCTTATGTGTCTTACAGCTTTGGAATCCTCATGTGGGCGGTGCTAGCTGGAAGAGAAGCAGAGTGTAAGACTCTAGCAGAATCTGGGATCCTTAATACTTGGGTGTCCTCTTCCTGAAAGCCCTGAGCCCTCCCTTTCCTGCTTTCCTGTCTTCCCCCCTCACCTCCCCCTCGGATGATACTCCCTGCTCCTCTCTATGGTTGAACCAATATCCTCTCATACCTTGAATGCTTCTTCTTGCCACCCCCACCCAACTTCAGTTGTGTCTGAGTCACTAATCTGTGATCAAGTCAGTGGACGGCACATCCGACCCCCACTGTCAGAGTTGCCTCCATCCAGCCCTGAGACTCGTGGCCTGGAAGAACTGAAGGAGTTGATGCAGCGCTGCTGGAGCCATGAGCCCAGTGAGAGGCCCGACTTCCTGGGTGAGCTGGCCATTTCATTGGCAGTGAGGATAGACTTAGGTCTGTCAGTACAGGGCCTTTGCAAGGGAAAGAAGTTCTGCTGGCCTACAGTTCATCCTTCTGTCTTTCAGACTGCCAACCAAAAACCAAAGAAGCTTGCTCCTTCGTTCAGGACAAGATGGATGCCACTGTCCTCATGGTGAGTCACCCTGGTGAGCATTCAACACCATCCTCCACCTAGAAGCTGTTCAGAGATGACTCACATGGCTCCCATTGTGCTCCCAATGACTCCCCATGGACCATTGTTTGTGTTGCCTGGGCTAGCTTTGAACCATGGATTCTTATGTTAGCCACCTGAGTAGCTAGGATGACAGGTATGAGCCACTGGCACCCAACATTGGCCATTGTTCCTTATGTCTTAGCCCTTATTCCTCTCCTCCTCACCCGACCCTGAGTTCCCAGACCACAGTGGATGGACCAAGAAACTACTCCCTCACGTTTCCTCTGGCTTTTTTAAACTCATGCCTTGCAAGTTCCTCCTGTCCCTACAGGTGAAGACATTTCTATCTAAGGATAGGAACAGCAACTGGAGCTTGTCTGTTCCAGAACTGGACCAGAGAGGACCAGAAATGGATGGCTGGGAGACAAAAACTACTAGAAGCCAGTGCTCTTCAACTGGGTCCACAGTTTCTGAAATGTTAAACAGCCTGACTCTAAATAGAGTTCCCAGCGCATATCCTGAAAAAGGCACAAGACTTACTAAGGAGAGTACAGCACAGGAAGAGAAGGGCTGGCATTCTGGGAGAGTAGGAACATCTGCAGATTCAATGGCCAGAACTCCTCAAATACCCGAGACCTTACATTTTAGAAACCACATGCCTAGATCCACTCCAGGACCTGGCCACCAAAGGAATCAGGTGAGGCAAATCTAAAATATATCCCCTCACTAAGAACTTAGGGGATGTTCAATGGGGAACAAGGCTCTAGGACAGGAGGCCTAAGTGTTCTGTGTTGTTTGTAGGGGGCTCAGAGAAATGATGGCAACTGTTCCTCCAGGACCTCAAGCCCAGGTACACATTCCCCAACCCATCCTTTCTGCTCAATTTTTATTTATTTATTTAAGCACTTTCTTCCTTAACACCTGTATAAAAATCTATGTGAGGAGAAAGGACTAGAGATTATCTAACCCAATCTCATTTCATAAGTAAATTGTTACCCAATGAGAAAGGCAATACAGCAAAGCCTGGATTTTCTTTATGTGTGTGCTAGCACCAGAGCTTGAACTCAGGGCCTGGATGTTGTCCCTTAGCTTTCTCACTCAAGGCTGATGCTTTACGACTTGAGCCACAGCTCCACTTCCAGATAAGAGTCTCATGGACTTTCTTGCTGGGGTTGGCTTCAAACCATGATCCTCAGATCTCAGCCTTCTGAGTATCAAGGACTACAGGTGTGACCACCAGGGCCTAGCACAAGGCCTGGATTTGCTACTAAGTCTTCTAACTTTGTATAGCAGCAAATCTGTGATCTCTTCAGTTCCACTGTTTCAGGCCTTGAAGTCTAGTACCTAATCCTATTGAGCTTCTGCTAGACCACTTCTGAAGTAGCAGCCAGAGTGGAAGGCACAGGACACCTGGAAACAGCCTCTGGCAGGCCTACAGACCTCATTCTTGAACTTGCCTAGATTGAACACAAGGTGTCGCTGCCCATGCCATAGCTAACCTCTTTCCACCACTAAACCTTCCTTCCCGCTCAACAATACTCTTTCTCTTAAAGGGTCTATGACCTTCTCCCACTGTGTTGGGGTGCAGATTGGAAGCCACAACGAAATGACTGTACCTCTGAGACCTGACTTTCCTACGCAGAGCCCAGCACCATCTCCCATGCGTAGGGGTTGGCAGCCCCCCTACAAGTAGGTTCAACAGAAAGCCTGCAAGAACCTATGCCAGAGTGGGGCCACACAGAAATCACAATGGAATAAAAGCAAAAGCTAAGCTGCCAGCAAGAGTCAAAACAGCCAGCGTCACCTTCTCAACATTTGTCTGCGAAGACTGTCAAACTAGTGCCCAAACTTGATGTAACTAAGCCCTCAGGAAACAATAAATGTATTTGAATGCCAGCAGGATGCAGGAGTCATTAGTCAGGGTGGGAGGGATAGGGATAGGGGCACAGGAGCTGGGGAGGCGGAGACACTGATTAAACCGGGAAGGGAGAGATACTGGGGGCTGGGGGTAGGCAACTGTCCAGGCACAGGAGGTCAGGGCCCAGCTGGTGACAGGAAGGAATCCCAGACCAGGCTCCCCCGGTGCTCTAATCTCTGGGAGGAGAGCTTCCTGTGGAGCTCACAAATGACCCCACCTCCCCTAAACCCAAACTCACAGGACAGAGAACCCCTTTTCACCCCCACTTCTGACACTGGGCTTTCCTCCATGCAGGCTCACACACAACTTGCTTTCTAGGCTTAGCTGGCGTCCAGCACTACCCAGCAATGTTTTTGATTCACCAGCGCCCTGACCCCGGAAGCTAGAGATAGGCAGAGACTGGACAGTGTAGAGGGGGGGGTGGTCCACTGGAGCTTCCAGAGAGCACCAGAATGGTCCAGAACTCCATCCCAACCCCCATCTGCCAGCAGGACCCGCGCTCTTCCCAGCCTTCTAGCCAGGCCTCACTACAGGGTCGCCCTCACAGTCTCCCCTCACCCGCGCATCCTGCCCCCTCGTTTTGACACATCCCATCCGGCCACCCCACCTCCCCGTGGGGTCTCCCCCGTCCATACTCCCTGTCCTAGAGAGGCCGGAGTGATATGGGCAATGGTTAGGAGACACAATCTGAGCCGGGGAGGAGGCCAGGAGTATCCTGCTCCAGCACGGGAAGGGGCCGGGCCGGCCGTCTCGTCGGGGAAGTGGGAGGGGGCCACGGCGCCGGCGCCGAGAGGGAAGCCACTGTCGCCCGAGACCGTGCCGTGGGGGCGAGCGGGACGCCACCTCCAGCCCCCAGGCGCCCTGCTGGAGCCGAGGCGCTCAGCGTGGAGAGCTTTGCGCGTGCAGTGAGTTGAGGGCCCCCCCCAGCCCTCCTCGTCCACCCCAGGTCTCCCTTCCCCCCCAGGCAAAGAGGCTTTGCGGAGACTCTTTTACCGTCGGGTTTGCGGGAAGTCATGGGGGGGGTGGCCTAGAAGGAGCTGATGGGGAGCAAATCCCTGGAAAGAGACGGGGTGGGGAGGTTGGAAGGGCCTCAGGGACGGGTGGGAAAGGCTGGGGGGGGGCCTGGACGTGACCCGGCCCCCCATCCCTCCCAGGCCTGGGGGCCCCGGCGGGGGAGAGATCATGGCCCGCCTTTTCAGCCCCCCACCGCCGCCCAGCGAAGACCTCTTCTACGAGACCTACTACAGCCTGAGCCAGCAGTACCCGCTGCTCCTGCTGCTGCTGGCGGTGGTGCTCTGCGCCCTGGTGGCGCTGCTCGCGGTCGCCTCGGCCAGCGGCAGGGTGAGCGGGTCTGGGCGGCCGGCCGGACCCTGCGCGGGGGGCCGCCGCTCGGCTCGGGGTCGGGGAGGGTCACGGCCTACGGGGCCTATCAGGGGATTGGGATTTGAGGGGTCTCCTTGTGTGTTTGGGGGGGTGTCTTTTCCGGGAGCCGGATAGAAAGCATTAAGCCTTGATAATGGACCCTGGGCAAGTCCCTCCATCCTCTCGGGGCCTTGATCTCTGAGTTTGTACAAGAAGGCAGTCCCGTTCCCAAGGCTTGTCTAGGGGTCTACTGGCTCTAGAATAAATCCGACACCAGGTTTTCCAGTTTACCCGAGGGGAAATTGTACTCCACCCCACCCCACCCCTCGGGGAATTCATTTCCTGGAGTGCGGGGCAGTTGTACCCCGACACTCCCAGAAGGCACCTTTCCCTCTCATTTAGATCTACACAAAAACAAAGCATGACATTTTCAGTTTCTCTTTGGAGAAGGAGGGGTCTTCAATTTTATATCTGCAAATAATCCTGCTCTGGGTTTCCTTTTCACTCCACAGTGACAAGATGGTGCGGGGTGGGGGGAGATCTTTGGGTGCGGTCAGCCCTTGCTGGTCCACCCCCAAACGCCGGAAAGAGGTGTGGACCCAGGGCGGTGTCCGCGGTGTGACTCTACTCGGAGCTAGCAGGTGTTACGATCTCAGGCCTGCGACTAGGGATGTGCGCCCCCTGCCGTTCACAGGCTGCCTCGCGCCTCGCCCGAATCTTGGAGTCACCTAAGTATTTTAGTCAGATTTGGAGACTGGGGTTTTTATTTTTATATTTTTATTGTTATTATAAAGATGATTACAGAGCGCTTGCAGTGACATAATTCAGGTAAAGAGTACATTTCTTGGACTGGAAAGGTGGCTCAGTGGTAGAGTGCTTGCCTCGCATGCATGAAGCCCTGGGTTCAATTCCTCAGCACCACATAAGCAGAAAAGGCCGGAAGTGGTGCTGTGGCTCAAGTGGTAGAGAGCTAGCCTTGAGCTAAAGAACTAAGAGATAGCGCCCAGGCCCAGAGTTCAGGACCCACAACTGACCCCTCCCCCCCCAAAAAAAGAAGAGTACATTTCTTTTTGGACAATGTCATGGATTTGTTGTTGCTGTTGGTTGTTAAGTGCTTTTTTATGATTTAGGATCTTTCTACTTGCCAGAAGCCAGGCAGAGGTTAGAATAATTGCCTGATGATAAGATAACTGAGGCATGGAAAGATTATGGATTCACAAATAGACAGTATGGTGATAGAACCAGGTCTTTGGGGCACACATTCTAGGCTGCTGTCTCTACTGCGTGCAAGAGGTAATGAGGTTGATAGGAGATTGTCAACTCTACCAATCAAAGATGCAAAATAATCTGCAAGTGTGTGTGTGTGTGTGTGTGTGTGTGTGTGTGTGTGTGTGTGTGTGTATGCTGGTCCTGGGTCTTGAATTCAGGGCCTAAGCATTACTCCTAAGATTGGCTTTCTGGTAGTTAAATGGAGAGAAGAATCTCACAGACTTTTCTTCCCAGGCTGGCTTCAAACTGCCATCCTCAGAATTCAGCCTCTTATGTAGCTAGGATTACAGGCTTGGGCCAGTGGCGCAATGCGATGCACACAATTTCTTAGGATTCGGCCTGGCAGGAAAGATGTTCAGAGGAGCCCAGCGTCCTTTTCGTTCTTGGGTTTGAGACACTGTTGTAGAACTGACCTGAGGCTATCCGCCCCCTTTCCTTGGTCTGGTTCGCTCCTTCTTGCCTTGGGTGACAGCCCCCAAGCTACCCAGCCCAATCTTGCCCTCCCGCGCCCTTTCCCCACCTGGACAGGAGCTGACCTCAGACCCAGGCTTTCTGACCACTGTGGTGTGCGCGTTGGGCGGCTTTTCCTTGCTGATGGGCCTGGCCTCCCGCGAGCAGAGACTGCAGCGCTGGACGCGTCCCCTTTCGGGCCTGGTGTGGGCCGCACTGCTGGCTCTGGGCCATGGCTTCCTATTCACCGGGGGCGTGGTGAGCGCCTGGGACCAGGTGAGAGGAATGGCAGGCCGGGGACAGGGGAGTGCCCAGCGCTGCGATCTGTTCCCTTGTGCCGAGAAGTGCGGGTTCTCAGCTTCCCGCGCCCCGCCGGCCTCAGGTGTCCTTCTTCCTCTTCGTCATCTTCACGGTGTACGCCATGCTGCCCTTGAGCATGCGGGACGCCGCCGCCGCAGGCCTCACCTCGTCGTTGTCACACCTGCTGGTCCTCGGGCTCTACCTTGGGCCGCAGTCGGGCTCCAGGCCTGCGCTGCTACCGCAGGTAAGCACTCAGATAGCACGGGCGGTGCCCAAATCGGGCTCTCTGCTAGTGCTAATAAGTCCTCTGAGTGATTGCTGGGCTTTGACCCCAAGGCAGTGGGACAGTACTGGGCGCTGGATACTAGCAGATCCTTTCCAACCATTGTGCCCCCACCCGGGAGCTGCTAATCGGTGCAGCACCAACCTACCTGTACCAGAAGGGGGCGCTCGGCCCATAGGGAAGGTGGTTCTCCCAGGACAGAAGTTGAAATGAAGCTACCCTGGAAGTGGGAAGTCTGGGAATCAGGATTTGAAGCCAGCCTAGGCACGAAAAGTGCAGGAGACTCCTATCTCCAATTAACCACCAAAAATCCAGAGAAAGAGGAGAAGGAGGAGGGAGGGAGGGGGGAGCTGGGAGGGGGGAGGAGGGAGGAAAGAGGAGAGAAGTTGGTGATGAAACCTTTGCAGAGAATATAAATCAGACTTTGAGTAGTTTTACAGAGAATAAAATCAGAACGAGAGTAATTTTGTGCAGTTGGCATAGATGAGGGTGAGGATGATGTAAGGGTATTCCCGACAGGAAATCTGTCTGCAAAGGTTTCTAGATCTAGTAGACTATGTTGATCCAGTAGACAAGAATCTAGAGCAGAAACATGAAGGAGGGATAAGAAATGTCCCTAAGGGGCTGGGAAGGTGGCTCAGTGGAAGAGCGCTTGCCTTACATGCATGAGGCCCTGGGTTCCATTCCTAGCACCACATAAGCAAAAAGAAAAAAAGCCAGAAGTGGCACTGTGACTCAAGTGGTAGAGCGCTAGCCTTGAGCTGAAGAGCTGAGGGAAAGCACCTCAGGCCCAGAGTTCAGACCCCACAACGGGACCAAAAAAAGAAAGAAAGAAAGAAAGAAAGAAAGAAAGAAAGAAAGAAAGAAAGAAAGAAAGAAAGAAAGAAAGAAATGTCCCTAAGATACACAGAAGTCCCTAAGATACTCAGAAATGTCCTGAAAGTCACTGGTCCCTAAAAGTAGGACTTGGCTATCCCCAGCCAGTTTTGGAGACCATCCTATAGATATTCCCAACCTCGCATTGGTTCTGCTTCCTCTGAAGCCAGTGCTCATCCACAGTTGGCAGCAAACGCTGTGTTGTTCCTGTGTGGGAACGTGGTAGGAGCGTACCACAAGGCCCTGATGGAGCGGGCACTGCGCGCTACGTTCCGGGAGGCACTCAGCTCCCTGCACTCACGCAGGAGGTTGGACACTGAGAAAAAGCACCAGGTCAGCTGGGCTTGGAGGCCGGGGGGGGGGGGGGGGGGGGAGGGGCGGGGGCACGCGAAGGCAGGAGGGGGAATGACGTGATACTGAGTGAAACGTTCTTTGTATTAGGAGAGTAGACTCCTCCAGGCTCTGTGAGTTTGGGCCAGTTATTTACCCTTCTATAGCATTTCTTTCCTCTTAGAAGGTTGTTGAGAGGCTCAAATCGAAAACAGTGTTATGATAGCTGGGTGCAGTTGGCTCCTGCCCGTAATCCTAGCTACTTAGGAGGCTGAGGTCTGAGGATCATGAGTTGAAACCAGCACATGAGGAAAATCCATGAGACTTTTTTTGGGGGGAGGGGGTTGGTCGTGGGGCTTGAACTCTGGGCCTGGGTGCTGTCCCTCAGCTCTTCAGCTCAAGGCTAGCACTCTACCACTGGAGCTACAGCGCCACTTCTAGTTTTCTAGTGGTTTATTGGAGATAAGAGTCTCACGGACTTTCATGCCCGGGCTGGCTTTGAAATGTGATCCTCAGATCTCAGCCTCCTGAGTAGCTAGGATTACAGGCGTGAGCCACCGGCACCCAGCTTCCATGAGACTTTTATCTTCAATTAACTATCAAAAAGCCTGAAGGTTGGCAGTACACTAGCAGTAAGTGAAAAAGCTAAGAGATACCACCTAGACCCTGAGTTCAAGCCCCTGTATGGGCACAAAAAGAAAACAAAAAAGGTAGAACTTTATGATACTAAGTTCAGAACTCTAATTCAGACATCGATACTGCAAAGTTCAATTCCTATAGAGAATCAGCACAGGATGAAGCACTAGAGCCCAGTTATACACACCGGTGGGGCCTTGGGCAGTAAGAGGGCTCCTCAGTGGTTTAGGAGGGATCCTGGCAATAGCCACAATGAGGGGGGGGTATCTTGATGCTCATAGTAACTTCTTCCAGGAGCACCTTCTCTTGTCCATCCTTCCTGCTTACCTGGCACGAGAGATGAAAGCAGAGATCATGGCGAGGCTGCAGGCTGGACAGAGCTCCCGGCCAGAGAACACGAACAATTTCCACAGCCTCTATGTCAAGAGACACCAAGGAGTGAGGTATGAGAAGAGAGAGCAAGAGGGCAGAGTGGAGGTATGGGCTGAGATGCTGGCTGCACTGACCCAGTCTGCCCTGCACAGTGTGCTGTATGCGGACATCGTGGGATTCACACGGCTGGCCAGCGAGTGCTCCCCTAAGGAGCTTGTGCTCATGCTCAACGAGCTCTTTGGCAAGTTCGACCAGATCGCTAAGGTTAGAGATGCCTCCGTCTCCCCCAGAGATCCTCAAGCACCCCCATCATGGGGACCCTCCTTCTTAGGGAAGCTCCTGGCTTCTAAGATTCCCAGTCCTATCTCAGAGCCCAAGTGGACATTCTGATACTTCTGTGACATGTAAAACCCTCTCAAATATTCCCAGTCACGAAGCTGTTCACCAGATACCTCAAACCTGCAGTGATTGGACCACGTCTCCACAGATGTTCCAACCGCAATGCCTGCAGATGTGATCAGATTGCCAGTATGGTGTCTTTAGACACTGCATCCCAAATCAAGAGTGATATTCAGGGCTGGGAATGTGGCTTAGTGGTAGAGTGCTTGCCTGGCATGCATGAAGTCCTAGGTTTGATTCCTTGGTACCACATACACAGAAAAAGCCAGAGGTGGTGCTGTAGCTCAAGTGGTAGAGTACTAGCCTTGAGCAAAAGAAGCTTAGGGACAGTGCTCAGGCTCTGAGTTCAAGCCCCAGGGCTGGCACACAAAAAAAGTTATATTCAGCTGTTCTAACTTCAGGAGGTCCTTCCCAGAGAAATCCCTGCCACTTGAGTTCAGACCCCTGGGATGCAACTTAGTTTGGGGTCCCTTTTCAGGCTTCTTTCTTAGTCCTGAGACTTCTTCCAGGTACTCATATCTACATAAACACTACACATGCCAAAACTGGGGAGAACCATATACTTCCTCCCTGACCCCCCACCCCACCAGCCCTCAGCTATCCCTGTAGAGAAAATTGCAAGGGAAATCCAGCCTCATGTCAATTTCGGGGATTCCCAGGATTCAACTTAGATGCCCTCAATCTCAATAAGTTCTTCAGGAATACTCCATTTGCTCCCCACTTTTCCCAATTCCCTCTTACCCCCTCTGGCCTCTAACCAGGTTCCTCTACACACCCACACACATACTCCCAGGAGCATGAATGCATGCGGATCAAGATCCTGGGGGACTGTTACTACTGTGTCTCCGGACTGCCACTCTCACTGCCAGACCACGCCATCAACTGTGTGCGCATGGGGCTGGACATGTGCCGGGCCATCAGGTCAGCTCGGGTGGGCAGGCCAGAAGAATAGACAGGAGTGGAGGCCAGAGGGGATAGGCAGGCTACTGGAATCCTCTTTGGAGGGAGGGGGGGGATGTGGCACAGGCAGGGATGAGGGCAAGACTCCAGACTTAGCTTGTGCCTCCACCTCACTCCACCCCCGCACCCCCCCACCCCACTCAGGAAACTGCGGGCGGCCACTGGTGTGGACATCAACATGCGTGTGGGAGTGCACTCAGGCAGTGTGCTGTGCGGAGTCATCGGGCTGCAGAAGTGGCAGTACGATGTCTGGTCTCACGATGTCACACTGGCCAACCACATGGAAGCGGGTGGTGTACCAGGGTAAGACCTGAGGTCCTAGGCAACCACAGCAAGAGGCCAACCAGGCCTCCCACAATCTGACACCCTTTTCATAGTTCCTTAAAATTAGCCCAACTCCACGGGAGGCTCAGAGAGATTCTGGGGTGTTGAGAAGGAGGCTGGGAAACAAACGTATGTGTCTCTGTGTGTGTGTGTGTCTGTGTGTCTGTGTGTGTGTGTGTGTGTGTGTGTGTGTGTGTGTGTGTGTGCTGGTTCTGGGGCTTAAAGTCAGGGTCTGGACTCTGTCCCTTAGCTTTTTCCACTTAAGGCTGGTGCTCTACTATTTGAGCCACAACTCTGTTTCTGACTTTTTGGTTATCAATTGGAGATAAGAGTCTCACAGACTTTCCTGCCTGAGTTGACTTTGAACCTCAGGTCTTAGCCTCCTGAATAGCTAGGATTACAACACCAGCACCCAGCTTATAGGGCGTGTGTGTGTGTGTGTGTGTGTGTGTGTGTGTGTGTGTGTGTGTGACAGAAAGAGAGAGACAGACAGACAGACAGACAGAGACAGAGAGACAGAGACAGAGAGACTTCCGGCTTTTTCTGTTTATATGGTGCTGATGAATTGAACCCAGGGCCTCGTGCACGCATGCAAGACAAGCACTCTACCACTGAGCCACCTTCCCAGCCCCTCGTAGGACCTTTTTGAACTCAAACTCCCTGGATCTCACTGCCTCTCCATCTAGACGAGTGCACATCACAGGGGCTACCCTAGCCCTACTGGCAGGGGCTTATGCTGTGGAAGATGCAACCATGGAACATCGGGATCCATACCTCCGGGAGCTAGGAGAGCCTACATACCTGGTCATTGACCCTCGGGTAAAAGCCAGACTAGAAATTGATTTCCTGGGCTCTAATGTAGGGGAAGGGCAGGGATACGCCTCTAAGGGATGTAGGGAAAAGGGGGAAATGTCCCTGGTCTTTACTGTCAGACTTTATATGCACCAGGCCAAGGAGGAAGATGAAAAAGGCACTGCAGGAGGGTTACTATTCTCTTTGGAGGGCCACAAGATGCGCCCGTCACTACTGATGACCCGCTACCTGGAGTCCTGGGGTGCAGCCAAGCCTTTTGCCCATCTGAGCCACGTAGACAGCCCTATATGCACCTCCACCCCACTCCCGGTATGTGTACCTCTACTGTAACCCACCTCCATTGTCCTGGTTCTCCACCTCAGCCTCCCTCCAGGGAGTCACGTGATGATTTATGATATCCCAAGCTCGTAAACTGTCTGGTTGCCGTAATCATTAGTTCCGGCATCCCCTTGTCCTCCCTTTCAGAGAAAGAGCAAAGAACACTACTCTCTGCACTCCCTTGGGAGAAGATGTAACAGCTCCATAACCACCATATCCATTGCTTCCCAACCTCCCCTTCCCTGCATGCTGAAGGAAGCAGACCCCACCACCTTCTGACTCTTGATTCCAACACTGCACACTCATTGCACCAGGAAATGCCTGCTTCACTTTCTTCCTGCAGCTGCATGCTCTCTTCTTCGATCCCTTCTAGAATTAAGGGCATTCCTAATTTTAGCATTCATACATGGGCAAAATGAAGTGAAAATCAAATTACACATGGCCTTGAAGAAGGAAGTTCCATGAGCAGCAGCATGGGGAGGGGAGGGGAGGGCAGACAGTGGGCTTATGTAGGTTGAGCTAAGAGAAGTCCAGTTGCGGTCTGATCCTACATGTAGCACATTGAGGTAATCAGTGACCCACTCACTAGTGAAGGACCCTGGATCTCTTTCTACTGCCAGAAACTCCTCACACAGGGACCAGGTCATGCTCCTAAAGGTATGCAGCCAGGATTGAGTCACAGTGTCCTGAGCTTCCAGAGTAGCTAGGATTACAGGCATGATCCACCAGCACCGGGCTGGAATATTCAGTCTTTAAGGAAGGTGAGACACAATGTATTACTAGCCGCGAAAGCACTGACAAGATAAAAGTTGACCTAGTTAAATTATGAGTACTGTGAGGACACAAAAGGCTTAAAGACCTTGGGAGTCTCTAGCATCAGAGGAAACTTGAGAAAGAAAATGGAGCCAACTGTCTCTTTGTGAGTAGGCATCATTCAGTGAAGAGGGAGAGAAAAAAATAATTAAACCCAGAAGAAACAGCCAGGCCAGATGCCCAAGGCCAAGCCCACTTCTTATAGACATTTGTAATTCTAGCTACTTAGGAGGCTAAGATCAGGACTATCATGGTTTCAGGCCAGCTCAAGAACAAAAGCCCACAATATCCTTCTCAAAAGAAAAGGCTGGCCGGGCGCTGGTGGCTCACGCCTGTAATCCTAGCTACTCAGGAGGCTGAGATCTGAGGATCTCGGTTCAAAGCCAGCCCGGGCAGGAGAGACCGTGAGACTCCTATCTCCAATAAACCACCAGAAAACCGGAAGTGGCGCTGTAGCTCAAGTGGTAGAGCGCTCGCCTTGAGCTGAAGAGCTGAGGGACAGCGCCCGGGCCCAGAGTTCAAGCCCCACGACCAACAAAAAAAAAAAGAAAAGGCTGGGTATGGTGATGCACACCTGTCATCCCACCCACAACAGGAAGCCTGAAAAAAAAAAATGAATCGAAGTCCAGGTGACTCCTGGGTAGGAAATGAGACTCTATCTCAAAAATAAAGGAGTGGAGACATGGCTCAGCAGGAGAGACTCTGTCTAGCAAGTATGAGGCCCTGAGTTGAAAACCCAACACCATACATACTACATACATACATACATACATACATGACCAAGGCAAAGGATATATGTAGAACATGCAGTCCATGGTCTGCTCACTGTGGAGATAATACCACCTCCTTCTATGTGTTCTCCCAACAGGAGAAGGCCTTGGCCTCCTTCAGTCCCCAGTGGAGTCTGGACCGGTGAGGAAACTTGAGCATCTGTGGCAGTGTGGCTGGCTGGGTGCATCCTTCCAGGATGGAGGGGGTAGGGCGGGGAAGGATTGGTAGGGGGCAGGGAGAGGAGGGTGCTCTGCTTTGCCCAGACAGTTTTGAGGCTCCCCATGGTAACAGGTTTAGCTGTCCCTGTGCAGGAGCCGCACCCCTCGGGGACTAGATGATGAGCTGGACACAGGGGATGCCAAGTTCTTCCAAGTCATCGAACAGCTCAACTCTCAGAAGTATAGAAACAAAGAGGGCTGGGAGGGCTGGGAGTCCTGAATCACATTAGTGGAGGGGTGGTGCTTCTCAGAGGGTCTACAGGGAGGCCCACCTTATCACCTGCTCCTGCCCCATCCAGTCCTACCCTGCCTGGTCCTCTCCCCTGCTCACACCTCCCACCTCCCACCTCCCACCAGACAGTGGAAGCAGTCGAAGGACTTCAACCTACTGACACTGTATTTCAGAGAGAAGGAGATGGAGAAACAGGTAGGCTAAGGGAACCAACAGCTTTCCCAACTTATTTAGGTCCTTGTTTCTGAGGAGTTGGCTTTGAATCTTACCTCCCATGCCTAGATTGCTCAGTTTTTGTTTTGTTTTGCTTTTGTTTTGTTTTGTGCCATTTCTGGGGTTTGAACCTAGGGCACTGTACTTGAGCTTTTTATCTCCCTCAAGGCTGGCACTCTACCATTTCAGCCACAGCTCTACTTCTGTTTTTTGGTTTTTGGGGTTTCTTTTGCTGGTTAGCTGGAGATAAGAGTCTCACAGAGTGTCCTGCCCAAGCTGGTTCTGAACCATAATCCTTTAAATCCCAGCTTCCTGAGTAGCTAGGATTAAATCAGGCATGAGCCACTAGCACCTAGCTGGTTTGCTCAGTTTTTGACCCTAAGGTGACAATTATGTGCCTCTCTTGAAAAGGGATGTTTTCCATAGATCTCATTCTCCTGTGGTAGTGGGAGGAGGGAGGAAAACTGCTTGGGGAACGGGGAGGGGTTACCCAGAACTGAACTGGAAGTTAGAGCACTGAGGCTGGAAATCCTAGCCCTTGCCCTGGGACTGACACCCCCAGGCAACTGTCAGCACCAGTGCACTGTCTCCATTCCTGCTTGCTCTTCCAGTACCGGTTCTCAGCACTCCCGGCCTTCAAATACTATGCGGCTTGCACCTTCCTGGTTTTCCTCTCCAATTTCATCATCCAAATGCTGGTGACAAACAGGTAAGAGACATGAGACAAGAGAAGTCCTGCCTCTCATACACTGAACCCTTTACCCTTGCTCCTCCTGACCCATGACACACACTTCTTTTCCTGTTAACTTCAGATACCTCCCCACAGAGGAAACACGTGTTCTGGAGAATCAGTGATAATCACATCTTAATATTGCACATCCTGAGGGCTGGGATGTAGCTCTGTGATAGAGCACTTACCTAGTAAGCTGTCTATTAGGCTATGGGTTCATCCTCCAGCATTGAAACACACACACACACACACACACATTGTATCTCTTGACCACCTTTTATATCCCTATCTTTTCCATGAAGAAAACTGGGCTCCCATTGAAATGCCCAAATCTGAGTGAATGGGTAAACTTAGAAAGTAAGTTCTCTATCCTATGCCACTGCTAGAAAGGGTAAGGTCTTGTTTAAAATTCAGCCAGGCCATCATAGTGGCTCATGCCTGTAATTCCAACTACTTGAGAGGTATATAAGCCCAGGAAAAAGTTAGTGACATCCCATCTCGAATGTCAAGTAAGGTAGCATGTGTGTCTATGCTCCCAGCCTTGTGGAGGAGGATTTCAGTCAGGTGAGCCCAGACACGAGTGAGACTGTCTGAAAAATAACTACAACAAAAAGGTCTGGAGGCAGCATGGTTCAAGTGATAGGATGCCTTTCTAGCAAGCACAAGACCCTGAGTTCTCCAGTACTGAAAACTTAGTCAAGTTAAAGAGCTGTGGGAACTAGTGGCTCACGTCTATAATCCTAACTACTCAAGAGACTGAGATCTGAGCATTGAGGTTTGAAGCCAGTCTGAGCAGGAAAGTCTGTGAGACTTTTATCTCCAACTAACCTTCAAAAAGCCAGAAGTGGGGGCTGAGAATATGGCTTAGTGGTAAGAGTGCTTGCTTGGCATGTATGAAGCCATGGGTTCAATTCCTCAGTACCACATAAACAGAAAAAACTGGAAGTGGCGCTGTGGCTCAAGTGGTAGAGCACTAGCCTGGAGCAAAAGAAGGCAGTGTCCAGGACCTGAGTTCAAGCCCCAGGACTGGCCAAAAAAAGACAGAAGTGGAGTTGTGGTTCAAATAGTAGAATGCCTACCTAGCAAGTGCAAGGGGTTGAAACCTCAGTAAACTCAGTCAGGTTAAAGAGCTTTGGCCCAGAGATTGGTCTGACTGAGCCCCAGCCAATATTGTCAACCCCTAACTCCTCAGGGCCTGGGCACTATTCTCGGGTTTTTTTTTTAACTCAAGGCTAGCACTCTACCACTTGAACCATAGCGCCACTTTCAGCTTTTTTTTTTTCTGTTTATGTGGTACTGAGGAATTGAACCCAGGGCTTCATGCATGCTAGGCAAGCACTCTACCACTAAGCTATATTCCCAGCCCCCACTAACCCCCTTTAATATTGTCCCCATTCTACTGGTTATTCCTGGGCCGCCCAAACACTGCCCTAAACCCTTCAATATTCTCACTGAAACAGGCTATGTTTGTCAATCCAGGCTTGCCAGTAGCTAAGCTGGATCCCCAGAACCTCCTCCTCCTCCCACCACCAAACCCCCACCTAGCCTCCCAACAAGATGGCCCATCTGTCACAGCCCAGAGGACCCAGAGCCCATCCAGATACTCCAAGGAATACTTATTGTCTTCCCTTAGGCCCCCAGCTCTGGCCATCACCTATAGCATCACCTTCCTCCTTTTCTTCCTCCTCCTCTTCATCTGCTTCTCAGAGCATCTGACGGTAAGATGGGCTAAGGGGAAGAAATGGCAAAATGAAGCCCCAGCCGTGAACTGACCTAAAGAAGGAACCTTGGTCTTGTGGCTAAGACATCTGTACTCCCTTCACAGAGATGTGTCCGGAAGGGTCCCAAGGTACTTCACTGGCTGCCTGCACTATCCAGCCTGGTGACCACACGGCCTGGACTGCGGGTCGCCTTGGGCACTGCCACCATCTTCCTGGTCTTTGTCATGGCCATTGCTAGCCTGGTAAGGCTAAAGAGGACCCTGTCTATTCCCATCAAAGCATGCTGAACCTACTAGGGACTGAAAGGGGATCTCTGCATCTAGGAGGACAGTTGGGTTAAGGCCAAGGAATGCTGGGAAGGTAAAGAAAATGTTGGAAGTGTAAAGAAAAATGTTACAGTCTCCTACAGTCAGCTACCTGGACATAATCATTGTTAAAACACTTTGATGGATTTTTCCCTTCCTAGCTTCTTCCTCTGTAAGGAGTTAATTATTAGTTAGCTTATTTAATTGATTTTCTTTTTACAGAAACTACCACTGTTTTTAGAAGTCTATGCCTGAAAACTTGTAGGAATCATACTCTCAGTTACAAAAGAGGACGTAAAGTCCTAACAGGTTAAATGGCTGACAAAGGATCCATACTTATGAAACCCTCCCACAATCCCTCCTCCTACCATGAGAACCAAGGCTGAGCTCCCCTCACTGATCAGAAGTAGCAACTGAAGTCATTATTGTATTGGAGAAGCTGCCTGCCCCTCAGCTCATCTCTTTCCACAGTTCTTCTTACCAGCATCATCAGACTGCCCTTTTCTGGCTTCCAATGTATCCTCTCTGGCATTCAACTTGTCCTGGGAGCTGCCTGGGTCCTTGCCTCTTGTCAGTGTCCCAGTAAGTGTTCCCATACAGCCCCATATCTGTTTCCACACCCTTCCTCCATCCCACCCTCCACCTCTTTTTGTTGCTGTTGTTGTTGTCGTTGGTCATGGGGCTTGAACTCTGGACCTAGGCACTATCCCTGTGCTCTTCAGCTCAAGGCGAGCGCTCTACTGCTTGAACAACAGCGCCACCTCCAGTTTTCTAGTAGTTTAGTGGAGATAAGAGTCTTATGGACTTTCCTGCCCAGGCTGGCTTTGAACCATGATCCTCAGATCTCAGCCTCCTGAGTAGCTAGGATTACAGGCGTGAACCACCAGCACCCAGCCCCACCCCCCCCCACCTCTTAAAGCTGAAGAACACTCCATCCCACAGATTGAAATAGATATGTCATACCTACTGTCTGTGTGGATGACATCCCCTGTCCCCCAGATAGGCTCTGGGGCCTGGAAGGGACAGAACAGGAATCCTTGGGTGTCCTCCTGCCCTTCCTATGGGACATAGCTATTCCTGACCTATCTCACCTGTCTCCACAGTACTCCATGCACTGCTGCGTTCTGGGTTTCCTCTCCTGCTCCCTCTTCCTGCACATGAGCTTTGAACTGAAGCTCCTGCTGCTCCTGCTGTGGCTGGCAGCCTCCTGCTCCATCTTCCTGCACTCTCATGCCTGGCTGTCCGACTGCCTCATCGCCTGCCTTTACCGAGGTCCTTTGGATTCAAGGTGAGCACAAGCCACAAGGCAGAGGTGTTCAGGCCCCTCAGAGATAGGGTAGGGTGGGCTACAGCAGAGCTGAACCACCCACCAGGCCAAGGAGGAGGGGTTGGGAGTCTATGGGCACTGGGGGAAGGGAAGAGGCCATAAGGAAGAGGTAGAGCAAAGGATAATCCTGACCAGTGACCTCCTCAGGCCAGGAGTGCTGAAGGAGCCCAAACTGATGGGAGCTATCTCCTTCTTCATCTTTTTCTTCACCCTCCTTGTTCTGGCTCGGCAGGTAAGTCACCTAGCTCAGCCCTCCAGAATCTCCCTGTGAATGGTGAGCTTGAGGTCCCCATATTGGTGACTTGGTCTCTCTCGTCTTGGGTTGAGCCCAAGTGTTTTGCCATTGGAAGTTTTTCAGAGGGCCTTACTGCTCTTTTCTTGTTTCCTCATCCCCCAAGTTCCTCCAGATCTCCTGGTCTTCCCTTTCTTCCTCCTACCCCCAAATCTGGGAAAGGCCATGCTTGAGGAAAATTCTACTGCCAGTTTTATATATTCTCCTTTGAATCAAGTTTCAAGGTAGTCTCTCTGAGGACAGTTGCACTTATCCCTAAGCATACTACTTTCAGGCATTATTGCTGTAGTTACTCCAGCGCTGTCTCCCAAGCCCCCCTGTTAACCTTCTCTAGAATGAATATTACTGTCGCCTGGACTTCCTGTGGAAGAAGAAGCTGAGGCAGGAGCGGGAGGAAACAGAGACAATGGAGAACCTTACCCGGCTACTCTTGGAGAATGTGCTCCCTGCACATGTGGCCCCCCAGTTCATAGGCCAGAATCGACGCAACGAGGTGATTCCTGAATCCTGAGTTCCAGATACCAGAGGGATTAAGTATTGATGAAAGTCTTTGCCCTGGGCCTGTCCACTCTGGATTGCCTACCGTGGACCAAACAGTCACACAAGGCCTTGGCCCTTGGCACAGACCTCCAGTTTCCAAAGATCTTGGTTTTTCTCTTTGAGGAGCATGGAACCTCTGCACTTCATGTTCTCACTTAGGAGGAGCATCTTTTCCAACTTATGCTGCTCCGTCACTTTCAGAAGCTTAGTCAGGTGTTGATGGATATGATGTGGAGGATACAGTCCACCCATCTCTCTAGCCCAGCACTGTCCAATGTGGTAGCCACTAGCCACGTGTGGTAATTCAAATTTACTGTAAATAAATGCAAACTTAAGATTTTAGTTCTTCAGTTGCACCAGCTGCATTTTAAGAGCTCAAGCAGCCATATATGGCTAGTGGCCACTATGTTGGACAATACAACTATAGAATGTTTCCATAACTGCAGAAATTCCTAGTGGATGCTGCTGCTCTAGAGACTCAAAAATTTTGCTATAGTCAGATGACCATCTTTTTTGTGCCACCATTGTCTGGCCCTCTTTGCTATGGAAATTCTGGAGGATGTAAAGAAGACAACTCAGGAGCTATGTCAGTGACCTATATCTCCATCACCCCCTTTCTGCTCTCAAGATCAGAAGAAGTTCTACTTCCAGTTTCTTCTCCTGCGGAGATTGAATCTTAAACCTGATTGGTTTCTCTCTTTACATTGGATATTAGAAAGCTAAGAGCCAGAATCTAGGACTAACAAAAATTTCATAGCATCATTTTGCTAACTACCTCAGATCTGATTCCATTCTTTCCCTTTTACTCTTGTTTTTCTTACTGCTATTTATTTTATCTTCCAGATAGTAGGAACATTTGTAAGCTGACTTAACTGACTTAATGTTTTTACCAATAAGATACAAAAACAATTTCCACTGGCACGATCACAATTTTAGGAGTACATCCCTTCACATAGCCTGACCACAAATCTCTGTCTCATGGAATCAGAAAAAAAATCACATGTTTGACTTTGAAGTCATATCCCTGGTGTAAATTGGCCCTGTCCATCTCTTTCCTTTCTAATCCTTCCTAAAAAAAAAAAAAGCCTGGCATGGTGATCCATACCTATAACTCTAGCATGTGAGGCCAACTTAGTCTACATAGTAAGACCTTGTCTCAACAACAAAACCCAGAATGACTAGGAGTGTGGGGGTGGGACATGCCAACCCAGGAAGGAGAAGGACATGTCATACACTCCTCACACCAGCCTTCTACTCCACACAGGACCTCTACCATCAGTCCTACGAATGTGTTTGTGTTCTCTTCGCCTCGGTCCCAGACTTTAAGGAATTTTATTCTGAATCCAACATAAACCATGAAGGGCTAGAGTGCCTGCGGCTGCTCAATGAAATAATTGCTGATTTTGATGAGGTAACTTCAAGAATTCCTCAATGTTATGTCCTGAATTCTAGAACTTTCCACCACTGCCACCTCTCATTTTGCTTTCCTAGCATGAGACCAAACCTGTCCCCAAACCCCAACACACTCCCTCCTCTAATGTCCCAGCTCTATCCTCTTCAGTGACATTTCCCACTTTCCCACTACCAACTCTCTCCTTCCTGCTACCATCCTCAAACCCACAGCCTGGTCTTTTAGCTTCCAAAGGCCTAGGGCCAGCCTTCTTGGAAAGGGGAAGGAGAGAGCAAGAAGGACTAGAAACACAACCTCTCTCTGTACAGCTGCTCTCCAAACCCAAATTTAGTGGTGTAGAGAAGATCAAAACTATCGGCAGTACTTACATGGCAGCCACAGGATTAAATGCTACCTCTGGACAGGATGCACAACAGGTACAGCAACCTTTCCTTACCTACAAACCCTCCTGTGGGCTCTCACTGCTGGGCCCATAAGTGGGACTTATTCCTCATTGGCTCATTCTGGTGGATGGACTATTCCTAGGATGCTGAGCGAAGCTGCAGCCATCTTGGCACCATGGTAGAATTTGCAGTGGCCTTGGGGTCTAAGCTAGATGTCATCAACAAGCACTCATTCAACAACTTTCACCTGCGTGTAGGTGAGCCTACCCCCAACCGTTGCTGGGACAATGTAGTAGTTCCTTCCCCACTCCAATTCTTTATTAATTGCTCCACAACTCATCCTTGGAGCTCCTCTCCAGACTTAATCCCTTGTGTAAGAAATGAAACTGGAATCTGGGAAGGTGGCTCAAGTGGTAGAGCACTAGCCTTGAGCTGAAGAGCTGAGGGACAGCGCCCAGGCCCAGAGTTCAGGCCCCACATCCAACAAAAAAAGAAAAAAAAATGAAACTGCAGGGGACTAAGTGGCTTACACCCACTATTCCCTAAAGCCTATTCCTCTAGTTCAAGACCACTTGCCTTTAAGGCTCCTTCTTCTCTCCAACCCTTTACCTTCCTCTTCCCCTCTTTACTTCTCTAAAGTGACTCCTATCAGAGCCCCTCTTTATTATTCCTTATCAGGATTGAATCATGGACCAGTAGTAGCTGGAGTAATTGGGGCCCAGAAGCCACAATATGACATCTGGGGCAATACCGTGAATGTGGCCAGCCGCATGGAAAGTACAGGAGTCCTTGGCAAGATCCAAGTGAGGGGAAACATATTGGAGGCCTGAGGGAGGGGGATAAAGGATAAGGGCCCCCATGTCCCCTCACACTCCTCCAATTGCAGGTAACTGAGGAGACAGCCCAGGCACTACAGTCCCTGGGTTATACATGCTACAGACGAGGCATCATCAAGGTCAAAGGCAAAGGGCAGCTCTGCACCTACTTCCTGAACACAGATTTGACACGAACTGGACCTCCCTCAGCCACCCTAGGCTGAAACTCCATGCTCTTCTAAGATCCTTAATAAAAAAAAAAAAAAAAAAAAACCTGATTATAGAATGTCTGCACATAGTGGAGATCAGAAGTTGTGAAGTGCTAGGAATCACTTTCTCCTTGCCTTCAATAGAAGAGTGACTTCCTTGATCATCTTCCTAAAATATTGTCAGAACAAAGATAGGTTATCTAAAACAGCAGTAGTCACCCCTAGGAAGTAATGGTTCATCCATCTCACTTTTTAAAAAATTATTTATTTTGGTGCCAATATTGTTTGCTTGTTTGTTTATTTTGGTGCCAGTACGAGGACTTGAACTCAAGGCCTCAAGTTCTCCCTTGTCTTTTTCTCTCAAGGCTAGTGCTGTTCCACTTCAGATAAGAGTTTCACGGCCTTTCCTGTCCACACTGGCTTTGAACATGATCCTCAGATCTCAGCCTCCTGAGTAGCTAGGATGAGCCATTTGAACCCCACTACTTCTCACCTTTGAGAAACCTTATTTCCTGAGGTTGACCATGGTCAGCCTGCACTAGAATGTTTTATGGGGGCTGGCAGATGCAGATGTAGAGAATTCTGGGTAGAGGTGGGTCTCAAGTGAGATGTGGTCTCAACTGAGACCTGGTTGGCAGGTGGTGAGAAGGGAGACAATGGAGAACATCAGCTAAGAAGATGGAGATTACAGGAAGATGAGTCAGACTGACAAGGGTACTTAACCACAGACTTCAGGGAAGACACACTATCTTCTGTGAAAGTCCTTTGAGTCACCAATCTAGAGTGACCACATGGGTGGTCTCCCTTGACCGTCTTTTCTAGGAATCTGTGGGATGTGTGCTTTCCAAGTGGGATCAATAGATCACCAATTGCAAAATCACTCGAAAGGATGGGAAAGGGGGAAGGTGTCATCTATCCTGCCCTGGTGTCCTTTCCAAAATTGTCACTCATAGGTATCTAAAGGACTTAGCTCTCAGCTGTTCAGTGGGAACCCACCAAGGTGTCCACGAGCACCCCAAAGCCCCATAACACACACCTCACAGGACTGATCCAATTTCAGACTTCGGTTTTAATTGCAAAGCTACCCCAGGAACAAGGCCTGACCATGCTCTCGCAATGTGCTGACTCGCCCAGCCCTTCCTCTGCTTTGGCTCCACCCTGTCCCCCACATCTCCCCACACTGCAGGTTCTCCTCCTCTTCTGGGTGCAGAATTGGGTCAGGCAAGCGTGGGGCCTTGCCCGGAGGAGGAGAACGCGCATCCTTCCACCTGGTCTAGATCAGTTGGTTTTTCTTCAGGGAGTTGGAGGACGCCGTGAGGCTCTCGGTGGTGTCCGGCTCTGGAGGGACAGGGGTGCTCTTCACAGTCTGGGCCAGGGATCCCCCACGGCGAGTGCTGTAGATCTCGGAGCCGGTGCCCTCCAGCAGCTTGGCGACGAAGCCCACCCCAGCGGAGCGCAGCAGGCCGCCGCCGGCACATGCATACAGCACCGGGTTCACGCTGCTGCTCAGGAAGGCCAGCGCGATGAGCACGTTGCGGGCCAGCGTCAGCCGCATCCCCACCGGCCCGGACCTCGGACCCAGGCCGGCCAGCGCGCGGCCCGCCTCGGCCAGGTTCACCATGTGATAGGGCAGCCAGAAAGCGGCGAAGGCCACGATGATGAGCACCACCAGACGGCCAGTTCGGCGACTGCGGCGGAAGCGCCGCGCCTGCAGCCTGCGCCCGATGTCGGAGTAACTGGCCACCACCGCCACGAAGGGCAGCAGGAAGCCGGTGAAGGCCTCGAAGAGCAGGTGGAAGGCTCTGTGCCCATGGCTGGGGTACTTGGGAAAGCAAGCCAGACTCTTGTTGTTCAATCCAAAGCTTACTGTGCGGTACCTGAGGACCGGTGTGGCCAGCAAAAAGGACACCAGCCAGATCCCCGCCAGCACCCACCGGACAACCGCCTTGGTGCGCACCTTCTGGGACACAAAGGGACGGGCGACTGCCAGCGAGCGGTCCAGACTCATGGCGGTGATCAGCAGGACGCTGGCATACATGCTGACTCCACAGACGTAGTGGCACAGGAGGCAGCCAGCCAATTTGAACCTCCAGGAGCCATGGGTCAAGGAATGCAGGAAAAAAGGAGCCGTGAGCAATACGGCCAGGTCAGCCAGTGCTAGGTTCAGCACGAGCAAGGCCGTGACAGAGAGCTTGCGCATCCTTCTCAGAATGCTCCATACCACGAAGCTGTTGCCAGGGAGCCCCACCGCCAGCGCCACTGACAACAGGACAATAGCCAACAGAGACACGAATCTGACACCTACAGAGAAGGATGCTGCAGAAGACGTAGCATTCGTGGCCATCTCAGAGACCTGGGAAGGGAGGGTGGATACATGAATGAAAATAGCCAAAGGTTACCTGGCACCCATGGACACACCATGAATATTATGTCTATGACGAGCACTAGAAGCCTCCAACATATACTGCTGCTTCACTGCCAACTGACCTGTCTTAAGGAGATCTGGTGGAGCAGAAAGACTCATTTCCTAACTGGTCCAGGGGCTCCTTCCTGCCCAAAGACCCAATTGCAAAATATACAGCAGCAACAACAACAGTGACAGCACCCATTTCCAGATCTTTTTAAGTCTCTTTCCCTTAGGACACCATGAAACCAGAACTAACTGGGAGCTTTCATCAACCAGTGCTGCACTCCTTGAATGACTAGCTCAATCCTTGCTTCCTGTCAGGCTTTCTGGTCTTCAACCTAATTAACTTTTCCCAACCAATCACCTAGTTGCTCTCCCTGGAGATTACCAAGGTACACCATGAATTACAAGGATAAAGAGGAGTTCATGGCTAGATGTTGAGGATAAATCTTCTCAACTCCTTTTACACTGGTGGGCTTTCTTTGGAGATTTTTTTTTACATCTCTCCTGGCTGCATCTGCCTTCTACACACACACACACACACACACACACACACACACACACACACACACACGGTCCTAAATACTTACAAGTACCAAGGTACTGATTGGAAGCTGATAATTCTCAGGTGAGAGCAAATGTCATCGATCCCTGGAGGTGTCCCGGTTCCAGGGGCTCTGCCTCAGGTCTGGGTGCTATCAGCTAAATCAGCCAGAGAGGAAGTACCACAGAGCATTGGAGGGGGAAGTCTGTCTTCCTGAAGGTGGGGCTGAAACCCTCACCCCCAAGAGGATAATCTGCATATCAAGCAACTCAAAAGGTAGGTCTCTTCAGGGGTAGGGCTAAATGATAAATGCCCAGAAAGGGGCAATGAGAGAGGAAAGAGGGGTGCAGGGAATGAGTTGGCTGGGGTGTGGTGTCAAGATGCAGGTCCAGACTAGAGAATTGAACAGAGTAATGAATTCTATAATAGTGAGAGAGGGAAACAAGCTCAGACTGAAAGGCTAGAACACTGGCATCCAAAAAAATGTCTGTATATTTCACTTTAAAATGTTGCTGCACATAATATAGATTTTTAGACTAATGGGAAGTATAGTTTGAAGCTATGAATAGGTTTTGAGTCTAGGTATGAGTGTGGTATTATCATGATTTAAAGATCGTATGTCAGTAAACTGATGGGTCAGCACCTTGTTCTTGGCTTCCGTTCAAGTCATGATCTGGGTTATGAAAAGGGGCCATCTCCTGGCACTTTCCATCCCTTTCTTCATTTAGAAGAGTTAGTTTCATTCAAAGTCAACAGTTCTCATTGTCTCTGGCAGGGGCCACAGTCAAAGTGAATTCCTTGATTTCACAGAATGCCAGTTTCTTCTCCTTCCCATAGCCATTTGTCTTGTGGCAACTGTGTGGTTATTTTGCCAAGGCTAAATTTGAGAAATCAGTGCTCAGCAAGTAATTGGTACTTACCACTTATTTCCTACATTTCCACAGTCTTAGGGTGGTCCAATTCCACCTTTGTCAGAGAAAAGGTAGAGGTGAGCTAAGCTGGGCAGAGCATGAGGAACAGAAGTGAGGGTGTGGAGACATTGCTACTTCACAGCAGTCTTGCCACAAGAAGAATCCAGAAACATGGAAAGAGACCATCTGTGACACTGAGAGACCCCTGGCATTCCCATGCTTTCAGTGCTTTCCTACATGCGCTGCATTGAGAAAAGCCTGAGCAGGGTTAGCCCAGTACATGTCAGGCAGAGGATATGATGAAAAGAAGGGTGAAAACCACAGCAAGAACTGAAGACAACAATGAGGAAGGGCTTTCTGACCACACCGGGTGTGGAATACATAACAGCGGAAGTTAGGGAACCTTGACCTTAGAGCAAGAAGAAGCCTGTTTGGGCACAGAGCTCCAGGGCCAACCAGGGTCCCTGACTGGTTGCCCCTCTTCCTCTCTCCAGCTGCTCCCAATCCCATCTCCTTTGAGAGTGTTTCCCCCCACCAAGGACTAGGCACCTTCCTGCCTCCTTAGTTCAAGAGCTCATTCCAACCTCACTTTTAGTGTTTCTGGCATTATTCTGAGGACTAGGTTTCCTTCCCTCTCTTGGCCTCTTTCTGGAGACATGAGCAGTCATTGAAGCAGAGCCTGAGGTAATAGCAAGGTAACTACTTAAGTGAGCAATCTCATTTTCTGGGGGCACTGGATATTTTTAGTGCTAAAACTGAGGACATTCTGGGCTAATTGTACAGATTGGTCATGAATATGGCCATGGACATCATCTGAGAAGTACCAGCCATGAGCAGAAAAAGCTAAGGGACAGTACCAAAGCCCTGAATTTAAGCACCAGAGGAAAATGAAAGAAGAGACAGAGACAAAGAGACAGACAGAGACACAGAGAGACAGGGGGCGGGGGGGGGGAGAAGAGTATGGGGGGAGAAAGTAGATCTAGTAGGGAGAAAAAAGGAAAGATGTCACTTCCTTTGCAATTTCCTTTATTCCAAACATTCCTACCATACCCCATAAAGCCTCATCCCCAACCCTCAAACCCTCTGGCTGAGCAAGCACTGGCTTCTGGACTGCCTCTTAAGTCAAATGTTTTTTCATTGGGGAGGGTCTGATGGCCTGAGAAGTCAGTTTCAGTTTCAGGCTCAACTCCTATGCCACTGTGTGTCTCTCCACTGTCCCAACCATGAGATAAGCAGGAACCCAACACATCTACTTTCTCCTTCCAGACCAGTTTCTTCCTCAGGTAGCCTTTATAGACTCCAGAGGGTCTCACTCCTGCTCTCCTTCCAAAGTCCTATACCTTCCCTTGTCTTTGTCACTTTATTTTCAGAGTGGGTCTATGGATATGCCTAGGAGAACCAGGCAACCTGGGTGGAGAGAGGAAAATGCCACTACCCAGCAGTGACCTGGCCCGAACGGGAACTAGGTGGGTTCAGTACAACTCAAGCATGATGAAGCACCAAACAGCACACTTAAGCCATCATCAAATGGCTTAGCAGTCTATTTCACAATGCTATTGGCAACAAATAAGCAATGCTTGCACGTGGATACCTGCCAGCCTGCAAGCACACAAGGTTTTTTTGTTTTGTTTCGTTTTTTAACATAGGTTCTCCTCACCCCCACAATCCCTAGTTTGGTAGAACCTGGGCCTGCCCCAGGTGTATAACAATCCTTCCCAATCCCATCCAAACGGTAATCAGAGAAGAGTCTCAAAGGCTCCACAGTGCTGAGTTCCCGAGGCATGGCAGGTGGTAGGGAAGGGCAGGCCTGGTGGTAGGATTTAGAGTTAAGGATCCCATTCCTGACTGCCCCTCTTCAGGCCGCCCCCAGGGTCTCCATTGCTCCCGCCCTGCCCCATGATTTTCAACCTAGGAGCAGTTCGGAGCTCCATCGTGCCCTCCCTAGAGCGGCTGCTCCCTCGAGCCTCCCCGGAGCCCTCAAAGAGCCGCGTGAGAAAGCGGGGTCCAGCCCGGGGCAGCAGATCTCCGGCGGTAAAGACGTACAGCACGGGGTTGACGCTGGAGCTGAAGAAAGCCAAAGCGGTGGTTCCGGCCCGCGCCGCCTGGCCTGCGCCGCCAAGCATGGCCAAGGCCCCTTCCGGCGGAGCCAGGGCTGCCACCGCCTGCACCAGATTGACGGCGTGGTAGGGGGCCCAGAGCAGGCCGAAGGCCAGCACGATGGCGCCCACCACCCGCCCCGCCCGCGTGCGCCGCCGCCCGGAGCCCAAGCGCGCGCTCCGCAGCCGCGCCAGGGTGGCGCCGTAGCAGCCGAGCACCAGCCCGAAGGGAAGGACGAAGGCAGTCAGCGTCTCCAGGCCCAGGTGGGCGGCGGCGTGCGCCGGCGACGGGTGGCACAGCTGGCACACGCGGTCGCCCCAGAGGTGGCGGTAGACGGCTGCTGGGACCGCGAGCAAGAAAGCGGCCGACCAGACTGCCGAGAGCAGGAGGCGGGCCAGGGCCTGGCTGCGCAGCCGGGGCGCCAGGAAGGGCCGGGTGACCGCCAGGCAGCGCTGCAGGCTGAGCAGGCTGGTGAGCAGCACGCTGGCGTACATGCTGATGGCGCACGCGTAGTACACCGCCTTGCAGCCCGCCAGACCCAGCGGCCAGGCCTGCCCCATCAGAAAAGCCACGAAGACCGGCGTGAGCAGCAGCACGGCGCCGTCGGCCAGCGCCAGGTGCAGTACCAGTGTGGCCGCCAGGGGTCGCCCTCGCGCGGGCCGCCAGCCCGCCAAGCTCCACACCACGAAGCAGTTGCCCGGCAGTCCCAGCAGCGCCGCCAGCAGCAGGAAGGCGGTGCCCGTGACCCTCGAGGCCTTCCAGCTCAGCAGAGTCTCGTTCCCCGGAGGACGGTAGCAGACGGACATCCTTCTCTCCTCAGCGGGGCTGGAAAGGATTAAAGAGGGCAATTCAGGGTTGAGACAGATGCCCACATTACCTCCAATGTTAGGTGAGAGCGGACCCACTCACCACTTCCCCTGCAGCATGCTTCCTCCAGGACGCAAGGCCACAACTTAGAACTCCATTCTTTTGAGTCTAGATCCCTTGCTTCCTGAATGTCAGCTGACCTCCTCCACTCCTGTCACCTTCCCAAAGCCCAGTGATACCATCCCCACCCAGTCCTCAGACCAAACGGTCACCATCTCCACTTCCACCCCTCTCTGGCCTGGCCCTACTTTGTTCAGCCCCAGCCCTTGTATACTTCAGGGCAAAGGTGGATAGTGAGACTACCAGGGCATGGGCAGATCTACTTACCCAGCTGGGAACAGGCAGAGTTGGGGGCCTAGGGACGCTGAAAGGTGAAGCAGCAGTGTGTGAGGTGCCTGTTCCTGTCACATTTGCAGAGGGTGAGGCAAGAATGCAGAGGGACAAGATGGTACTCATCCTGAACCTTTCCTAAGGCCCCTCCTTCACCCTACTGCTTCCCATCACTAACAGGCCCAGGCATGTGGGAGCCCGCCTCCCTAGGAAACAGGAAAAGCTGAAGGGATGCAGATAAGGTGTCCTGGCTGTGGAGGGGAGTGAAGCAGTCTGCTGAAGCCTGACCCTGGACCTGCCCTCACCTACCCCACTTGCCCATCTCTCACTGCAGTCCTTCCAGCCCCTTTTATAGTACTTATGTTCTCCACAGAGAAGGTGACAACTCACTTTCCTAACTGCCATCTTCAGCCTCTGCTGAGACCCTTTTTCCTACCTCCTAGCCTACCTTCGCCTATCTTTTGCTTTGGACCCTGTTCAAATCTTCTATTCTTTGGGCTTTCATGGGGCTATCAATGCCAGTTTTTCAGTGGAAGGCATGGTGGTAATAGTGTCCTGGTGTAAACAAGATATGCATGAAGGTAAAGGGGCTGATAGCGTGGTTAAGAAGTCAAAATGTAACCATGAAGCCAATTACTGAGCTGTGCCCAGATAGGGAGGGAGGGAAGGGAGGACACATAGAGAAAAGAAACACTTTCTTCTTGACATCGGGCAGACTGGAAATGAGATTTTAGAGGGGCCTGCAGATCAGTAGGGTAGGGGGAAGGGGAAGGCATCTGCCCAATCAACTGGGCTTCCCTAGGAACAAGGACACTGGGAGCATTCAGTTTGATTACCCCCAGAGTAGAGCCTGAGATAAGGCCTCAGGTGGGATAGGCAATCCTTTATTTGGGAGGTCAACTGAGAAAGCAAGAGGGAGGGGGAAGATTAAATTGGGAAGAGGAAAGCCAGTAAGAGCCTTTGAGAGGCATTAGCAACCTCTAAGAAGTGTATGGAGGGGCTGGGAAGGTGGCTCAGTGGTAGAGCGCTTGCCTTGCATGCATGAGGCCCTGGGTTCGATTCCTCAGCACCACATAAGCAGGAAAAAAAAGCCAGAAGTGGTGCTGTGGCTCAAGCGCTAGAACACTAGCCTTGAGCTGAAGAGCTGAGGGACAGCACCCAGGCCCAGAGTTCAGGCCCATGACCAGACCCCCCCCCAAAAAAAAGTGTATGGAATGTCCGAGACAAAAGAGGCTTGACCCATTGTTTGAAGATTGTTCAAGAGGCACAATGCCACTCTACTTGTCCTTGAACTTGTAAAGCATTTGAATTATCCACTGAAGCTCCTAACGCACACACCTCAAAGCAATGGTAGAACAGTTCCCACACGACAGTGCCTCATAATATCCCCAAATAGGGCCATTTGGGGAGTTTGAAGAAACACTAAATGCCAGAGCAATCTGCAGAGTGGGCTGCAGGTGTCCTCCCCATAGACAGGAAGATGAGATGTTCTACCCATCCTCTACCACAAAGCATCAGAGCAGAGTTTATGTGGCTTTATCAAGTTTGGTTTAGAGTTTGGAGCAACAACCCAAACATCTTTTTCCATGCCTTGCTTAGAAGCAAGTCTGCATGGGAAATGCTGCTGTCTGGGTCACAGAGCAGTCAAGGCACTTTGTTTTTCAGCCAGGACCCAGAAAGCATGATGGGGAACTGGGCGAGCCTATACAGAGGCTACCAGGGCTGGTATTGGTAGAAAGATGGATCCTGACCAATCCTTCCCACACTGCTTTCACAGTGCTAGCCTCTCATTTCCTCCAAGCTCTACCCAAGCTCCCACCTCTTCAATTGTCTTCTTCACTAAGGCTGCAGCTTATGATTTCCCCAGTAGGTGGCAGCACACACACACACACACACTGCAGACCACATGTAACGCAGCTTCTCTAAAGGTGAGAACCACAAACTTGTCACTGGAAATTTCTAAAGATATTAAAAACTAGAGGTCACATTCTGTTTTCTTTACATAGCTCCAATTTACTCTCACCAAACACACTCATGCTTCTGTGGATGTACTTGGCCAGCCTACTTCCAACACCCCTCCAAGCCCCTCCTCCTTCCCTCCCGCTTGGACTCTGTCCTTACTGGCCAGGCATAAGGGGGCCAGAGTCCAGGCTTGAGTCATTTCCTACCTCACCAAGGTCCTAGCTTTGTAACAGAAAAATAACATTTTAGCACAGCAGACAATCACCCGGACTCTGAAGCCACGGGGAAGCAACTCTCCCACTCCTTCCCTCTACCATGGAGTATCTCTCAGCCTTGAATCCCAATGGCCTACTGAGGTAATTTCTAATCCTTCTCTCTCTATATTAATACTAGGGATACTAGCAGGTGGGACAGCAAAACATTCAGCCCCTAGGAGACTTACTTCCTATCCTCCCCTCCACTCTACAGGTCTGTCCCAACTCATGAGCCACTACTCCCCACCCCAATTCTATAGCCTCTTTGGCTTATCTGAAAATCTAGGACCCTCCCTCAGTCCTCCAGCCATCCCACCCCTAGAATTACCATACCCCTCACCCTATCTGGACCTTTCCTTCCCAACTACCAGGTCAGTGTCTAACATCAGCTCGGAGTTAGGCCGAAGGGTCTGGACTTCAGCTCCACCACCCCAGCGACCTTTCCGTGTTTGTGACCACAAGCGGACAATCCGGAAAGGCCTGACAGCAGCCACTTATGGGGAATTGCTAGATAAGGTGAGTGAGGCAACTTCTCGGGTGACTGCAGTAGAGGCAGACAAAGGACTAGAATAGTGACAGCCTAAAATGAGTGTAGAAGGGGCTGAGGTCACTAACTTTCAAATACAAGGGACAAGCCCCGTGAACCACTGCAGTTGGGTAAATTTTTGTGTGTATGGCAATTCTGGGGCTTAAACTCAGGGCTCGGGTGCTGTCCCTGAGCTCCTTTTTTTTTTTTTTGCCAGTCATGGACCTGAACTCTGGGCCTAGGCGCTGTCCCGCAGCTCTTCAGCTCAAAGCGAGCGCTCTACCACTTGAGCCACAGCGCCACTTCCAGCTTTTTCTGCTTATGTGGTGCTGAGGAATCGAACCCAGGGCCTCAGGCATGCAAGGCAAGCACTCTATACCACTGAGCCACCTTCCCAGCCCCCCTGAGCTCCTTTTGCTAGTCACACTTCACTCCTGGCTGTTTTAGTTTATTGGAGATATTTTCTCACAGACTCTTCTGCCTGGGCTGGCTTCAGTGATCTTTCTGAGTAGCTAGGATTATAGGCAAGAGCCACTGGGCTTGACAATATATTTTCTTTGGGAGTAATGAAGCAGTGAGGAAGAGCTGGAAGGATGGAATTCAGAAGTCAATATAGAAAGGTGATTTGTATGAAAATTCAATCCAAATTGGTTTTGCTACTTCCTGCCAAACCTTGGAGCTCTTCAACTTTAACAAAACCTGTTTATCTGTACAATGGAAATGAGATACCTTATAGTGTTATTAAAGGAATAAAAGCAGGCATATAAAAATCCTCAGATACCTGGCACACAGTAAAGCCTTCAAAAAGTTAGAAATGGGGGCTGGGAAGGTGGCTCAGTGGTAGAGCGCTTGCCTTGCATGCTCCGGGCCCTGGGTTCGATTCCTCAGCACCACATAAGCAAAAAGAAAAAAAAAAGGCCGGAAGTGGCGCTGTGGCACAAGTGGTAGAGGGCTAGCCTTGAGCTGAAGAGTTGAGGGATAGCCCCCAGGCCCAGAGTTCAGGCCCCACAACCGGATCCAGGAAAAAAAAAAAAAGTTAGAAACGCTGGAAATAGTTGTGGAGAACTAAGAGTAGGAAAGGGTAGTATGATATTGTAGGTGGATGTTTTTCAAAAGATCTTAGTACGGATTGTTTTTCTGGATGGTATCTAAAGTTGCTCAGTCCGGTCTGAATCCCTGGGCTCAAGCATAGCATCTAGTCTGGCTCCTAGCTAGATTTTTGAATTCCAAACCAGCAGGAGTCTTGGCTTAGAGGGAAAGAAGAGGAGGGGAACTGCCACCTTTCAAAGGGAGAGCACCAGAAAGTTGAGTTGGGATATCAACCAGTGCCTAGGGGTGACTGATGGATATTGGGCAATTAAAAAGAGGAGACCGTGGGTTAATTGCCCTCTCCCTCCTTCTTCTTGCTGTGGTATAGGCACAGGAGACGCTGCTGCTGCATGGAGTGCTAACATTGGTGCTGGAGGAGGATGGAACTGCAGTGGAGAGTGAAGACTTCTTCCAGATGCTGGAAGATGACACATGCCTGATGGTGCTGGAGCAGGGGCAGAGCTGGAGTTCCACCAAGGTAAAGCCCATGCTGGGATAGTTACCAAACTTTTCAGTCTCTTCCAAGCTTCTCTAGCCTACCTCTGATCTTGGAGGCAGAAGAACTGGAAACGCTATGGAGTTGTCAAAGGCATCATGTAGCAGATGTCTGGGGATCTGACCTAGTATCAAGGGATTGGTGGGAGCTATCAGTGAATGCGGGTCTACTGCACTGATGGGAGTATCCTACAGAGCAGGGTGCTGACATACGGCCTGGGCCGAGAAAAACCGAAGCACAGCAAGGACATCGCACGCATCACCTTTGACGTATACAAGCAAAGTCCCCGAGACCTCTTTGGCAGCCTGAATGTCAAAGCCACGTTCTATGGACTCTACTCCATGAGTTGTGACTTTCAAGGAGTTGGTCCCAAGAAAGTACTCAGGTCAGAGATCAACAAATATACAACTCCATCTTTTACAGCTATCCTTGTAATTCCATCTCCTGCACTCACTTATCAAGCTAGCTCTCCCTTATGCAAACCTCCCAGCCCCTAGCTCCACTGCCTCTTCTGTGTTCCCCTAATTATCTGCTTTTTTGTGTGTGTGTCTGCCTTTCAGAGAGCTCCTTCGTTGGACCTCCTCACTGTTACAAGGCCTGGGCCATATGTTGCTGGGAATTTCCTCCACCATTCGCCACATAGTGGAGGGGGCTGAGCAGTGGCACCGGCAGGGTCGCCTCCATTCTTACTGAGGTGCTGAGCTTCCAGCCTGACTCATTCCATGAGATACATTGAGAAGATTATGACATCATGCTTTGGGACCTGCAGATAGTGAAAGCTAGATAACTCACTTGATTTTTTCCCCACAGTCCTCTGACCCCACTTAACAGAACCTGTCAGCATAGTTCCTTACTCCTCTAGTCTGTACCTTTTTCTGAAGAATGCTGTTTTACATGTATCTCCACCCTCCCGCCCGCTCTGAAAGGCCACAAACCTATCCTCACACATCCCAATCCTATCCTGACTGTTGCTACCTCTAGATCCATACCAACTCCTAAGATCCCCAAGCAATGATAGCCCTGACATTACCTAAAGATCTCTTATCTTCATATTTTTCTCCTAAAAAAGAAAAACATTTCCAATAAAAACATAAAAATGTTTACCAATGACTTTTTTTAAAAACAGGATTTGGCTATGTGGACCAGGCTGGCTTCAAACTAAATTCTCCTTATGTTAGGATTACATGTATGGACCACAATCCACAATCCAGTAACAGTTTTCTTTTTGTGGAACCTGGGCATGAATTTAGGAGCTTGTGCTTGCTAGGCAGGAGCTCTACTACTAAGCCACACCCCAAGCTTTTTCTGTATTGGCTATTTTTTGAGATAGGGGCTTGCTTTCTACTTGTGTGCCTGCCTGGACTGTGATCCAACTATTTTAAGCTTCTCATCATAGATAGAATGACAGTTTTTGCCATTGAGAAGGAGTCTCATAAACTTCACTACTCAGGTTGACTCTGAGTTGTGATTCTCCCAATCCCAGGCTTCCAAGTAGCTAGGATTATAAGCATGAGCCACCAGTAACCTGCTCAAGTAAGATTTTTGACTCCAACTTTAACCAGGAAGGTATGGAATGGGTACTCCTCCTTTGACTTCCTCTTCAATACCCATTCCCAGATCCCAGGGCCTCAGTCTTCAAGTATTGAGTTGAATGCCTTCTTCCGCTTGGCGACTGCACTCTGCTGCTCTTCCCAAGCTGCTCGTCGCTTCAAGAAGGTAGTCAAGGCCACATTTCGAGCAACATGGTGGCCAAAAGGGTCTTTTATTAGCTCTTGGTTCTGCTCTCCTGCAAAGAGAGTCACTCATGTTTAGTGCTATTCATGCTCAGACAGATTCTACTTGGGATGAAGGTCCCTCCATTTCCCCCCAGCTCTGGGGCTGCCACTGAGATAGGTGAAAATGTTACTATCAAAACGAAAGAACCTGCGGGTGGGGAGCACAAAGGACTGTATAATCAATCAGCAGAGAAGAATATAGGACTGGGAATGTGGCTTAGTGGTAGAGTGCTCGCCTTGCATGCATGAAGCCTTGGGTTTGATTCTTTAGTACTACATAAACAGAAAAAGCCAGAAGTGGCACTGTGGCTCAAGTGGTAGAGTGCTAACATTGAGCCAAAGAAGCTCAGGAACAGTGCCCAGGCTGTGTTCAAGCCCCCAAACTGGCACAGACACACACACACACACAAAGCAAATTAATAACCCATGACCAAGACCACCCTAGCTATCTGGGAAAGTTTGAAAAATACTAAAGAGAGACATTAGTACTCACCCAACTCAGCAGCAATTTCCTTCCGTGCCCCTAAAGCTGCTCCACTCCAGATGGCATCTAGCACACGGCTGCCATGGCGGCTACAGGCCAGAGACACATACTGTCCCTGCATGGAGACAAGCAAAGTCCTTCTAGGGACATGCACAAAAATGCTTGAGGGGAGGCAGGGAATAAAGTTTCAGAAGAATTTAGAAGGAAAGTCAAAACAGTTTAGGGACTTGTATCCCATTCTTAGTTTTGAAGGTATAGTGCTGGGGGAAGTTCATTTTCTTTAAATGGCAGAAGGAAATCAAGCAGAAGTCAGAGGCCTCACCTTCAGAGTCTGTAACACACGGCGACGCTGCTTGCGTGTCACAGAAGGGCTGACCAGGATGGCATCAAGTACATGGGAGCCAGCAGGGCTTTGGGCCAGAGCCACAAGCTGTGGTCCTGTCAAGGCACCTAAACTTCGAAGAACAAGACTAGGGGTGGAGAAGTGCAGCAGATGCTGGAGCAGTAGAGACCCAAGTACAGTTACTTCCCCCAGAACCTTGGCTGAGGCCATTTCCACCTGAAAGAAAATACAGAGATAAGAAATCAAGGATTGGAAGTGTAGCTCTGCTGGGCTTCAGAGCCAACCAAGGGATAAAAGTGTCAGACATCAAGTGTGAGTCCAGTCTCCATTAACAAAAGGAAAAATAAGAATCAAGATGCAGATGGATGAGTGCATCCCCAGGATGAGGTCATCACTTGGATGATTTCAGAAACCTCTTCATTCTTTCTCAAGGTGCTGCCCAAGGCCTGGCCTCCCAATTAGTCTCCTTCCTTCCTCACCTGGTGCTCTGCAGGCACTGCCCCCTCCTCCTCCATTAGTTCATAGTACACCTCATAAGCTGTCAACGTGGCAAAGAGAGGCACACAGGCTACTTGTCGGGATGAGGGCTCTGCACAGTGGAATGCCTAGAAGGAAGATAAACAGTAGCAACTCAACTTTCTAGACAGGAAAAACATTCAGGAAGAATGAGATGGCCTAAAACATTCTACGAGAAAGTAAGTTCCCCGAGAACAGATTTTCATCTTCCTTGCTTTGTACCCCAATTCTATGCATGTATCAGAAGCTGAATAATCATGTACTCATCAAACTTCTCTCTTGGTCTGGGAGACAATTTTCATTCCAGGACTAAAATAAAGACTAGAATGAGATGGCTCTTGGGATTCACTTTTCCCTTTATCTGTGAACTTCCTTGGCATTAGACCTCTTGGGTCCAGATTTTACAAGTCCTAACTAGTAGAATTAGACTAAGGGTATCAATAGGTTTCAAGTAATACTCATTTACCTCCAACAACCGCTGCAAGACCTGGGCTTGGTGAGCCCCAACTCTGCGGCAGGCCCCTACCAGGGCAACAACTACACCTGGATGACCCTGGGCCAACACAGCTTCCAAGGCAGGGCTCAGTTCTTCAAACACACAGGACAACTGAAAGGAAATAGGGGATGAAAAATCTTTGACATGATGGTAATGATAGGCTGTATTAATAAAAAAAAAAAAATCTTCCTACTGAAAATAACGAAGCGCTGGATAAAACACAAAAAAGCAATGTTAATGTCAGGACTGTTTTGTTAGGTAAGGCCTAGAACAAAAAGGCAGTCATAGGGGCTGGGAAGGTGGCTCAGTGGTAGAGCGCTTGCCTTGCATGCCTGAGGCCCTGGGTTCCATTCCTCAGCACCACATAAGCAAAAAGAAAAAA
>NW_012267300.1:4953625-4976074 GCF_000151885.1 Dipodomys ordii
AGAAGTGGCACTGTGGCTCAAGTGGTAGAGCGCTAGCCTTGAGCTGAAGAGCTGAGGGACAGCGCCCAGGCCCAGAGTTCAGGTCCCACAACTGTACCCCCCAAAAAAAGGCAGTCATAGAGGTGCCACCTCACATAGGTAAAGGACATTTTTTTTTTTTTTTGGTCAATTGTGGGGCTTGAACTCTGGGCCTGGGCATTGTCCCTGAGCTCTTCAGCTCTACCACTTCAGCCACAGCATCACTTCTGGTTTTCTGGTGGTTTATTGGAGATCAGAGTCTCACGGACTTTCCTTGCCCGGGCTCGCTTTGAACTTCAATCCTCAGATCTCAGCCTCCTGAGTAGCTAGGGGTACAAACCCGGCAGCCAGCTGGGAAAGAACTTTTTTTATTTACTTGTTTTTATACCAGTCCTGAGATTTGAATTCAGGGCCTGGGGGCTGTCCTTTAGCTTTTTTGCTCAAGATTGGCACTCTACAACTTGAGCCACAGCTCTACTTCTAGCTTTTTTGAGTGATTAACTAAAGATAAGAGTCTTGAAAACTTTCCTGCACAGGCTTGCTTCAAGCTGCAAATCTCAACCTTCTGAGATTAACTAGGATTACAGGTATGAGCTACTGGCACCCAGAAGAGTAGCCTCTCTGTAGATGTAAGGGAAAACTAAATAAGAGAGGACTGGAATTAAACTGCCCTTCCACTCCAAATCCAAATCCATGAAACCCACAGGAAAGCCACCACAGTGCTAAGCAGCAAAGGTAAAGAGAACCTATGACATTAGCCAAGTGCTCATATGGCCATGTAACTAAGTGCCCACAGTCTGGGGAGGCCATTCAAGTTTGAGCTTCAAATGTGAATTAAGCTCATCTCCTAAGTGGACAAAATGGCATACAACCCTGTAATCCTAGCATTTGGAAGAAAGAGGCAGAAAGATCATGAGTTTGAGGCCAGCCAGCCTAGGTTACATAGTTAGGGACTATCTAAAAAAAAGAAAAAATCGGGTGCTGATACCACCCCCTGCTTCCTAGTTTCTTTTCTTTGGAGAGTAATGTGTTCACTCTATCCTAATGGCAAACCCAAGGTTAGAAAAATGGAGGGTCCTTCATCCCAAGTAGAATCTGATCATATGAGCATGGGTGGCACTAAATATGAGTGGTTCCCACTACAGAGGAGCAGAACAGGAGCCTGGAATGCTAGATACTCAAGAGGCTGAGACATGAGGATTGCTGTTCAAAATCAGCCCAGGCAGGCAACATGAGAATCTTAAATCCAATTAACCATCAAAAGGCTAGAAGTAGTAATGTCACTTAAGTGGTAGAGCACAAGCCTTGAGCAAAAAATCTAAGCAAGAGTACAAGGCCCTGAGTTCAAGCCTCAGTACTGGGACCACCATTCCCCAATATTTTTTTTTTAATTAAAAGTTGGAGACATGGTTAAAGTAGTAGAGGGTTGCCTAGTAAGCACGAGACCCTGAATTTAAACCCCAGTACCTTCAAAATAAATAAATAAATAAAGCTACATACAAATTTCATTGGCCAAAGCATGACAGCACATATCTCTAATTCAGGAGACTGTTTTAGGAGGATCATGGTGTGATGCCAGTTTAGGCAATAAATTAGCAAGGTCCCATTCACAATAAATAAGCAGGGCATGGTGGTTCATAACTGTAATCCCAACTATTCAGAAGGCAGAGGTAAGAAGTTTGTGGTCCAAGGCCACCACAAAGCAAAGTAAGCACCAGACACTTACCTGGACATTGTGGTGGCTCATACCAGTAATCCTACTCAGGAGGCTAAGATCTGAGGATCATAGTTCGAAGCCAGCCCAGGCAGGAAAGTCTATGAGACTCTTATCTCCAATAAACTACTCAAAAAAAACTAGAAGTGGAAGAGCACTAGCCTTGAGCACAGACAGGCTCAGGGACAGAGCCCAAGCCCTGAGTTCAAGCCCCAGGACTGGCAAATAAATAAATAAAGCACTAGACCCTATCTGAAAACTACTAAAGCAAAACAAACAAAAACACTAGGAACATGGCTCAAACAATGAGAACCTACCTATCAAGCATGTTCAAACCCAGTACCACCAAAAAAAGCCAGTCTATTACCGGTAGTCACATCTCTGGCAGTAGGGCATTTTTATCTTATACTCTGGGAAACCTTAAGGTACAACTTTATAAGGCAAGGGCAATGAGCAACACACTGTTAGACATACATAGGCACATACTAAGTAGGACCCAATGAACAGAAGAGTAGAGACTCCACCAGACTTTTAACTCACCAGCTCAGGAGAAGTAACTGCATCCAATAAGCGTTGCAAAGGGAAGTTAGCAATGGGATGTGCAGCCAAGGTCAGCAGCTGACCCTGGAAGTGATCTTCAAAGAGACTCTGGAGCTTTGGGGGCTCTAACACCAACAGCACCTGTTCTAGGAGTCTGGAGCTTGTCTGATCCTGAAGAAACATCAGTAGAGGGCTGAAAATAAAAAAGGAATCAAGAAGTTTTAACTCTACTTCATGTAAAACAGTTACACCCTATACCTGACTCATTTTACACAGCTAGTCAATCCCAAAGTTAAGCCATACCTTCTGTCTGCTGAGGAACTGCGAGTACCCAGATAGCCAATCACAGCACTGCAGAGATGGGCACAAAACTGGGGCAGTTTGCGGTGTAAGACATGTAAGGCCACTTGAAGGCAGAAGCTAGAGATCTTGTCAGTGATAAACACTGTAGGGAGAAGGCAGAAATAATTTTGTATCTACATGGATACAAAATGTCCCCAAAAATGCTTTGCAAGAACAAACCACAAGTTTGAAGAAGAGGAATGACCTTAAGGGCCTTGCTTGGCAGCAATCTCCAGCAAAGTATTTCCAAGACCATCTTCTTACTTCCCTCCTTACCAGCAATGTCTTTCAGAAAGCAAGAGCTCAGGTCCTGAAGGCAATTCAAGAAGGTTTCTGGGACTTCAAAATCAGCAGGCTTACATTCCCGAGCTGAGGTCCTGTGTGCTTCTGAAAGAAGATCAAGCATATTTGCAGTGATGAGATCACAAACTGCTATCCAGGAAGGAGAACACCACAGGAGGATGAGGGCTCAGCTTGGAGATGCCAAACTCCTGTTATCTCAAGATGGCTGACCTGAGATAATGTTTCTGTTTCAACTTTTCTAAGAAACTTTAACCAGCTCCCCCGGGGTCCACAAAATTTAACTCAAACTCCTCAACCAGGTATGTTAAGAGTAGTCCAAAATCAGATCTCATTTAAACATCTCAGGTAGAGTACAATGTTGAACTTCTGTAACCCCTGATACTCAGGAGTGGGTCAGAAGCAAGCCCAAGGAAAATTCAAGCCAAACTAAAACAAGAGAAAACCATGGGGCTAGGAAGGTGGCCCAGTAGTGGAGTGCTTGTCACACATGTATGAGGCCCTGGGTCCGACTCCTCAGCATCACAAAAGCAGAAAAAGCCAGAAGCGGTGCTGTGGCTCAAGTGGTAGAGCACTAGCCTTGAGCTGAGGAGCTGAGGGACAGCACCTGGTCCAGAGTTCAGGCTTCACAACCAACAAAAAAAGAAAAGAAAAAAAGAAAACCTTGAAACTCTGAAAAATAAGCTATAGCAAAAAGGGCTTAAGGTATGGCTCACGCTGTAGAGTAATGCCTAGCAAGAACAAGGCCCTGAGTTCAACCCTTACTAACACCAAATAAACTCTAACCTTATTTTCAAAAGTTTCTCGAAATGAAGGTCACACACTAGACTCAAGTGGCTCACACTTGCAATCCTAGCTACTCAAGAGGCCAAGATTTAGAGGTTCTAAGTTCAAGGACAGCCATAGACAGAAAAGTAGACTCCATCTCCAAAATAACTAGCAAAGAACAAGACTAGAGGCATGGCTCAAGTGGTCAAGCTGCATGTAAGCTAGTAAGCATGAGACTGAGTTCAAACTCCAGTATTGCCCTAAATGAATGCATAAGTAAATAAACTAATATGATGATGTAGATCATAGGTTGTGACTGTATGATATAATCAAGTTAATGATTTTAATCAGAATTCTTAAACTAGAACAGACTAAAATTTTAAAAATAAAATAATCAGAGTGGGTTGCACACAGTAAGGGTGTTGCCTCCTGAATTTTGCCTGAGTTCAGTATGTGTATATAGACACACACTAAGTCAAGGTTGTGTTTTTTGTTTTCTATTACTGAAGAGTGAGATCACTATCTCAAGGCCTCATACTTAGTAGGCAAGTTGGCTATCACTTAAATCATGCCTCCAGCTCTTGAGTCATATTTTAAAACGATTTTTTTTTACTGTGGTTATGGTATTAGAAAAAAAATTAGGTACTAGTGGCTCATGATTGTAACCTTAGCTACTCAGGAGGCTGACACCTGAAGGGGCGTGGTTTGAAGCCAGCTTAGGTAGAAAAGTTGACTAGAATTCATCTCCAAAATAATCAGCAAAATACAAGGATGGAGTCAGTTTCCAAGGTTCAAGCATCAGCTTTGTGAGCAAGAAAACCAAGAGAGAGCAGAGGGTTGAAGCCTGATTTCAGGCAGTGAGTTCAAGCCCCAGTCTCAGCACACACAGTCTGAAATATATTGCTGTAATGAAGCATCTCCCCTTCTTCCTTCTCCTGCTATATTAACAGCTGTCCCCTAAACGCATAGTGTGCATACACTCTATGCATACACTCATCACTGGTCTCAACTCTGCCATAATTCCTCTGCTAATTCAAGACCAAGCTCCTCCAAGAAGACTTAATCTGCTTATTCTCTTCTTTAGAACTACCAAGTCCTTTCCTACCAAGTCCACTTCCCTTTCTTATAATATACTTACTAGATGATTGGGAACCTCGGTGCCTGGTTCTCTCAGATTCCAGAAGAGTCCCGCCTAAGACCTGTAGGAGAGTTCTGACCACGAAGCTGCCATGAGTGTCTCCACAGTAGAAAAGAAAATCATCAGATACCTCGGAAGCTAGTCCCAGGACCAACTCCTCCAAGCTTTCCAAGACACCATCCTTCCCCTGCTCCTCTTCCTCCTCCTCCTCTTCCTCCTGCTTGGCGGGCCTCTCCAGCAACCGAGGCAGCTGCAGCAAAGCACTTTGCAACACATGGACCCCGCACCGATGACAGGCCACAATACGCAAGTTGGAGCGCAGAGCCGCCCATATTCGACACAGTGGCTTCAAAGGACTGAATCCCAACAGTTCTTGCAACATCTCACTGCCAGTCCTGTTCGTGGCCAAGGCCAGGGCTTGAGCCTCCACTTCTTTCAAAATATTGTGCACCATCAGCTCTAGAAACGCGAAAAAAAAAGTGAACTATTTAAAACAAACGGGAAAGAGGACAACTATGTTTCATTGTTGAAATTCGGGACGAAGGGCAAAGACCGAGGAAGAGAGCATGAGACATAAAACTCGAGTCCTCACGCCCCAGGGACCCAAGAGGGTCCCCTTCTTGGCGGGTCCTGGATTTTATGCTGCTGGCTGGAACCCCCCCCCTAACCTCGCTCTTCCCCGGCCTCCGGGGCGTCTTTCAGCGTGGACAGCGCCCGTCGGAAATATCCCAGAGCTTCGGGGCTCAGATGCGGAAGGGCCTCCGGAGTCGGCTCTGACTGCCGGTCCGCAGGCGCGCGGGAGTGCCGCCCGCGGCCCGGCGGAGGGCGCCCCGACCCCGGGGCTCCGCGTCCTCGTTTGCTGCCAGCAGGGAAGCGGCGCCCCGAGTGGGGAGGAGAGCGTGGCCCCAACCCCATGTGTGCTGTGGAATAAGCGGTTCTCACGCCGCCCAACGCGAGCCGGGTCCTGACGGACTTCCGAAACGCCCGGCGCGCTCCGCGTGACGTCAGGGTTCTGCGACGACCTTCACCCGCGGCGCGGTGGGTGTGGCCTCCGGGTGGCCCGCCCACAGACACGTGGGTTGGACGCCGAGTCCTGGGCCCTGCCCACTTAGTCCCCTCCGGGAATCGCTGTGAACTTCAGGTACTGTTTCCTCGCTTCCCCTCTGCAGACACGATCACTCACCTTAGGACTGCACTCTGACCTGGACGGGGGGGTCCCGCCCGTGGCCAGAATAAAGTTCTCCAGTTTCAAGTCTGGTGAGTTCGACAGAGCGAGGACCCCTTTTGAAGGAACCCCAGAAACAGGATGGACTCACATGTTGTCTCACTGAAGGCTCAGGAGCCCTCTCCGGCTTGGCCATACTGGGGCCAGGTCAGTGGCCAGAGCTCTGGAGAACTCAGGGCTCTACGAAGATGGCGCCCTAAAGGGCTGCTTCTCCAAATTCCTGCACCTAGTTAGCCCCATACGGAGGGTCGCAGTGCCTCCCGAAGAGCTGCTCGCCGCGCTCTTTTCACTCTGTAGGCCATCCTGGCCCGAGGCTCACACTCAGTTGTGCTCCTCTGAACCTCTCCCCTCCAAGGATCCAACCTCATGGGGCTCCCCCTTCTGTCCCTAGCGGGGACTCCACACACAGTCAGCGTCTCCCCCCCCTCTCTCTCTCTCTCTCTCTGTCTTGAACAATTTTAATTTTTAAATTTATTATTCTTATTATAAAGGTTATGTGCAGAGGGGTTACAGTTACATAAGGCAGGTAAAGAGTACATTTCTTCCTGGACAATCACTTTTTCTCTTGCTCTCTCCCAGTTTTTCCCTCCTGTCCCCACCACAAGGTGTAGCGTTCATTTTCAACATAGTGTCCAGTGAGTACCATTGCTGCTGCATTTGTTTACCCTTTGCCCCTCCATATAAGCAAACAGGACAAAAAGAAAAGAAAAACCCTCGTTTCCATTTCCCAGAGCTTATTTCAACAAATATTATTTTGTATGATCAGATGCACATAGGCATTGTTCCTCTAAAAGCGTCTCTTTATCTCCACAGGTGTCCTTTCCTTGAGTTATGGATGTTCCCATGAAGGGCCAAGTGTGTGTGGTGACTGGTGCCTCCAGGGGTATTGGCCGTGGGATTGCCTTGCAACTCTGCCAAGCAGGTGCTACAGTCTATATTACTGGCCGCCATCTGGAGACACTTAAGGCTACAGCTCAGGAAGTGAGTAACTGACCACCTGAAGAAGTCTTTCCAAATCCCTTACCTGACACAACATGACTTGAAAATTTACTAAGAATAACATAAATAAACCATGAATAAATTTAGATTGGACTGAGATTTGCTAAGTACATTTTATGGGAAAAAAAAACTTTCACTTGAGGGCTTAAAATATACAGCTAATCTTTTGGACCTGTGCCTTCCTCTATTTTAAGCAAGACTTTATTAAATTATACATTTTCCCTTTCTACTGGAGTTTAGTAAAATAAATAAAAACTTGAGTATCTATGAATTGCTAGGCACTGGGCAAACCACTGTGGTTTCCAAGAATAATAAAATACAATTTTTGCTCTTAAAAGATAGAGTCCAATAGGACACGGCCATTTCAATGTAAATATGATAAGAGGGAAGATATTAACAAAAGGTTCAAGGAGCATGGGATGATAGGGCATCTAGGTGATAGGTACGCCTTGAAGCAAGTCTTGAAAGATAAAAATTAGATAAAGTTAGGCAACTCATTCTAAGTTACGTGAGCAAATAGTGAAAGAGTCGGTCATTGTGAGGTAAGGTAGGGGAAGAGTAGATGGTGAGAGGCCAGAGGAGGAATGAGTCAGAGGCTGAGGGTTAGCTTTGTTGTGGAATGTTTGCTTGGCAAAATGCAAGGCTCTAGGTTTAATCTCTAGCACTGAAAACACAAACATCCTGATAATGAATGTAGCCTATTTGTGTTTTTATGGATTTTTTGTGGGTTTTGTTGTTGTTGTTGTCTGGTTTTTGTTTTGTTTTGGTGCTAGTACTAGGGCTTGTACTCAAGGTGTGGGCACTGTCCCTTAGCTTTCCCCCTCCTCAGGCTGATGCTCTATCACTTAAGCCAATTTTTGCTGGTTAATTGGAGATAAGAGTCTCTTAGTCGTGGGGGCTGGGAAGGTGACTCAGTGGTAGAGTTGCTTGCCTTGCAAGTATGAGGCCCTGGGTTCAGTTCCTCAGCACCACATAAATAGAAAAAGCCGGAAGTGGCGCTGTGGCTCAAGTGGTAGAGCACTAGCCTTGAGCTGAAAAGCTGAGGGACAGCGCCCAGGCCCAGAGTTCAGGCCCCATGACCGACCCCCCCAAAAAAGACTCTCATAATCGTTTCTCCCCAGGCTTACTTCAAACCCCAATACTCAGACCTCCACCTCATGAGTAACTAGCTGGCCACATTTTTGTTTTAGATAGTTCATACTGACTGGATTATGGAGAACTAACTTAAGGCAAAAAAGATTGGAGGTCAAGTGAGCATTTAGGAGGCATCCCAATAATTGAAGCAAGGGGTTAATAGAGTGGTTCAGAGCATGCACCTGGAGAACAGTTCTTAAATAAGGTACTCTTCTACCTTGGATGTTGGAGGATGTGGACACATTTGTAGCAGGTGAAGCAGAACAGAAAGTAGGAATGTTTATACCTGATAATTCTGGGGTTTTGTTTTTCTTTATTTCTTTATTTTGTCAGTCGTGGGGCTTGAACTCTGGGCCTGGGCACTGTCCCTGAGCAATTCGGCTCAAGGTGAGTGCCCTACTACTTGAACCACAGCTCCATTTCTGGTTTTCTGGTGGTTAATTGGAGATGAGTCCCACAGACTTTCCGGCCCCGGCTGGCTTTGAACTGTAATTCTCAAATCTCAACCTCTTGAGTAGCTAGGATTACAGGAGTGAGCCACCAGAGCCCAGCTTTTATTTTTATTTTTTAATATGTGGTATTTATTTTATTTGTTGTCGGTTGTGAGGCTTGAACTCACAGTCTGGGTGGTGTCCCTAAGCTCTTGCTCAAGGCTAGCACACTACTACTTTGAGCTATAGTATTACTTCTGGTTTTTGGAAATAAGAATCCCACAGAGACTTTTCTGCCTGGGCTGGCTTAGAACCGAGATTTTCATTTTTCAGCCTCCTAAGTATAGGATTACAGGCATGAGCCACCAGTGCCCAGCTAATTCTGGGTTTTTAGTAGCCATCAAGAGCATTAGTAGAGTGAGGGAAAGAGGAATGGGACTAGTAAGGGTTCTAGGTGAGTGATAAAGTAGATAGGAGCTTAAAGATATGACAGAAAGGACCAAGGACAAGTGTCATTTGTTTCTAAAAGTAGGCTCCATGCATTTTAGCTTTCAGAGCACAGTGCCTTGCACTTGATAGGCCTTAGTAAATGCCTGTGATTTTGAATCTTGACATCCCAGTCCTCCTTGCTGTATTCCTGAAACTCCTAAAAAAATACACTAGAGGGCAGTATTGCCTTGCTATATTAACTCAGCTTTGCTTTCCCTATCACGTTCTCAGTTCCCAAGCCCATTTAGTTAGGAAATTATGTTATATCTCACACTAGTGCACAACTCTGCGTTCATGTCCCCTGTTCCTCTCCAGGCACAGTCCCGTGGTGGCCGTTGTGTGCCTGTGGTGTGTGATTCAAGCAAGGAAAGTGAAGTCAAAAGCCTTTTTGAACAAGTGGATCAGGAACAGAATGGGCGGCTGGATGTGCTGGTCAACAATGCCTTTGCTGGGGTCCAGGTAGCCTTTGAGTTTGATCCAACCCCACATTCCTTCCCTCCTTCTGAGACCTGTTAGTACTGATCCCCATTTGTTGTCTCCTCCATTAGTCATTCCTTTACACTCTCCTGCCCTCAGATCATCTAATCAGTCACCCTCCCTGTGCCTTCTAGACCATCCTAAACAACAGTAAGTCCTTCTGGGAAGCCCCTGCCACCATTTGGGATGACATAAACAACGCTGGACTCAGGTGAGTATTCCCTTTGACTCTGTAAAACCTGGGCTCCCCTTGCTCAGAGAGCAAAGCCAGAGCCTTATCTTTTTTCCTCAGGCTTTCCTAATCTCTGTCTTTCTTTCTCCTTTCTGTTGATTTGTCTATTTATATCTGGAGAAGTACCATATAGGTGAATCTGTACTTGTGAATGTCAACTTTTTCATGTTTTTTTTTTGGTCGGTTGTGGGGCTTGAACTCTGAGCCTGGCTGCTGCCCCTGAGCTCTTCAGCTCAAGGCGAGCACTCTATCACTTGAGCCACAGCGCCACTTCCAGCTTTCTGGTAGTTTATTGGATATAAGATTTCACAACTTTCTTGCCCCAGGCTGGCTTTGAACCGTGATCCTCAGATCTCAGCCTCCTGAGTAGCTAGAATTATAGACGTGAGCCACCAGCACCTAGCATGTCAACTTTTGATCTATTTCTATTGGTCATTTTTATCTGAGAAAGCCTCTGGCCTTTCCTCTGTCTCAAGACCCGAAGGGAACTTTCCTGGAAACTCAGCAGTGTCAACAGTCTATAGTCTGTGCTTGTAAAACTGATTGGAGGGGGTGGGTGCTGGTGGCTCACATCTGCAATTCTAGCTACTCTGAGGATTGTGGTTTGAAGCCAGCCTGGGTAGGAAAGTTTGTGAGACTCTTATCTCCAATTAAGTACCAAAAAGAAAAAGAAAGCTGGAGTGGAGGTGTATCTCAAGTGGTAAAGAGCTACCGTTAAGCAAAAAAGCTCAGGGATAGTGTCCAAGCACTGAGTTCAAGCCCCTGAACTAGCACAATGATTGGAGGGATGAATTCTTTTGTTTATGTAACAATAACAATATGTCCTCCTTCCAGACCTACAGGCAAGTGCGTTTCCAGTGCAGAGTTGGGACATAGGGATCTTTGTGTGTAAATGTGTGCCAGTACTGGGGTTTCAACTCAGGGGCTGAGCACTGTCACTTACCTTTTTCACTCAAGACTGGCAGCTCTACTTGAGCCATAGCTCAAGTAATTGAGCTAATTGGAGATGAGTCTCATGGACTTTCCTCCCTCAGCTGGCTCCTCAGATCTCAGCCTCCTGAGTAGCTAAGATTACAGGCATGAGCTACTGGTGCCCAATGAAACTGTTTTGGGGTTACACATACATCTGGCACAGGTGTAAAGTAAACACATTTAGAATTTACCCAGTGTAGTCTGCATAGTTATAACTTTTGGTTACTATTGGAATGATGTTACTCTCTCCAGTAATTAAATTACAATTGATAGTGGGAGGGAAGGGATGGTAGGGGGAAAACAAAGGAGGCAACAATGCTTGATAGGAAATGTACTCATTACCTTGCTTGTGTAAATATAGCCCCTCTATACAGTATTTTTACAATAAAAAACTTAAAAATGCATTTGGTAGAGGTAATCTGTCTCCTGTGAGATGATCTAGAAATCTAGGACTACAGCATCTAAGAACACCCACTGGGCCAATTTTGGTACTCTGTTGGCATCTCAAGAAAGCAAGATTAGAATGCAGTTGTGAGCCAGGATGCTGATGACTCATGACTATTATCCTAGCTACTTGGGAGGCTGAAATCTGGAGGATGTCAATTTGAAGTTAGTCCAGGAAGAAAAATTCACAAGATTCTATCATCTCCAAAATAACCAGCAAAAAAACATTCTAAAAGTGTGCCTCAAGTGGTAGCTTGCCTCCTGTGCCAGCCAGGCCCAGTGAGCAGGCCAGTGCTCATGGCCTCCAAGGCATGCCTTCTACAACTTCATCTCTTGCTGGTCAGGGCTATACACTTGAACAGGGAGGGAGTCATGGTAGAGAGCCAGACCCTAAGCTCCCCACCTTGATCCATGATGAATGATTTTGTTTTAGCCTTTATAGCAGCTCACTAGCACTTTCCCTTCCTTTCCTCCTCTCATATAAATGTATTGCTTTCCTCTGTATTACCTGGGGCAGGGCTTTCCCCCTTAAAACTATAATGCTGCCAGTTTTCATTCAAAGGAGTTTATCCAATCACCATGCAAAAGAAATTTTTTTCTAGTTAACAAGTATATGTATATTACTGAAAAAGATTGTGGGAAAAAAATGTAAAGGTGAGCTGAGGGGTAGAGTGCTTGCCTAGCATGCACACAATTCCTTAGTACCAAATCCACAGAAAAAGCTGGAAGTAGTGCTGTGGCTCAAGTGGTAGAGGGCCAGACTTGAGCAAAAGAGGTTCAGGGACAGTGCCCAGGCCCTGAGTTCCAGCCCCAGGACTGGCAAAAAATTTAAAAAATGTAAAAACTAGTAAAATATTGCCAGGCATACTGGTGTACATCTGTAGTCTTAGTATTTAGGAAACTCAAAATCATGTCCTCTTGCCTCAGCTTCACAAGAACTGGAATTACTGGTGTATAATACTATGCCATCTGATTATTCTTTTTTTTCAGGTTTATTCTTTCCTGTACTCTATACTTATACAGAAATATGTGTGTTAGCATTTGTATGTGTTTGTACATGTGTATGTCTTATTTTTTTTATATTAAAGAAGCAACTTTATTGAGAAGGTTCATACACTGACCGGCCGGGGCCGCAGCACAGGCTCGGGAGCTGATACTGTGACTGTATGTCCTATTTTTAAGAAACAAGTCTGTCAGTCATGTTTTCTAATTTCTGTCTTGGTACAATGCTCAGAAAAGCCTTTCCCACATCAAGTTATACACACATTTGAGCCGGGCACCGGTGGCTATGCCTATAATCTTAGCTATTCAGCAGGCTGAGATCTGAGAATTGTGGTTCAAAGCCATCTCAGACAGGAAAGTCTGTGAGACTCTTTTAACTTTTAACCACCAAAAAGCCAGAAGTGGAGCTGTGGTCCAAGTGGTAGACCACTAGCCTGGAGCAAAAAAGCCAAGAGCCAGTGCCTAGGGCCTGCGTTCAAGCCTCAGTACTGGCATAAAAAGATAATAAACACATGTGATAATGTATTTAGTACTTCTGTGCATTTATTTTTTGGTTTAAATACTGAATCCTTTTTAGAATTTATTTTTGAATAATACATGAGGCAGTGGCTCAGTCCTCTCCAACCCAAGTATCTGTTCAGTTGTCCATTTACTGAATGATGCATCTTTCTCCACTGACTTGAAATAAGCCTTCTAATAAATGTTCTTGCATTTATTCCCACTTGCATTTGGATCTAATTGTTGACTATTTTGTTTTATTGGCTTACCTGTCCACTGCACTTTTTATTTTTTTGGGGGGTGGTCCAGTCGTGGGGCCTGAACTCTGGGCCTGGGCGCTGTCCCTCAGCTCTTCAGCTCAAGGCTAGCACTCTACCACTTGAGCCACAGCACCATTTCCGGCTTTTTTCTTTTTGTTTATGTGGTGCTGAGGAATCGAACCCAGGGCCTTATGCATGCAAGGCAAGCGCTCTACCACTGAGCCACCTTCCCAGCCCCTCCACTGCACATTTTAAAGAATCATCTTTAGGCCGGGCACGGGTGGCTCATGCCTGTAATCCTAGCTACTCTGGAGACTGAGATCTGAGGAGCCAGCCGAGGGAGGAAAGTCCATGAGACTCTTATCTCCAATAAACCACTCAGAAAACTGGAAGTGGTGCTGTGGCTCAAGAGGTAGAGTGCTAGTCTTATGAGCAAATATATTAATTTATATCAAGTAAATATTTTTCATGTTCTTCTGTAAAATTTTGTCTATATTGCCGGGCACCGGTGGCTCATGCCTGTAATCCTAGCTACTCAGGATGCTGAGATCTTAGGATTGCAGTTCAAAGCCAGCCCAGGCAGGAAAAGTCTGTGAGACTCTTTATCTCCAATAAATCACCAGAAAACTGGAAGTGGTGCTGTGGCTCAAGTGGTAGAATGCTTGCCTTGAGCTGAAGAGTTGAAGACAGCGCCCAGGCCCAGAGTTCAAGTCCCACAACTGAAAAAAAGAATTGTCTATAGTTCTTTCATAGTTTTAGTTTATTTTTCCATATAGACCTTCTTCATTTATTAGGTTTTTTTGGTCCTTAGAATTAATTTATGTGGGTGGATTTTTTTGTTTTTGTTTGTTTTTTTGCTGGTTCTAAGGCTTGAACTCAGGCCTAGGCACTGTCTCTGAGCCTCTTTGTGCTCAAGGCTAGCACTCTATCACTTGAGCCAAAGCACCACTTCTGGCTTTTTCCAAGTAGTTTATTGGACATAAAAGTCTCACAGACTGGGGCTGGGAAGGTGGCTCAGTGGTAAATTGCTTGCCTTGCATGCATGAGGTCCTAGGTTCAATTCCTCAGCACCACATAAGCAGAAAAAGCTGGAAGTGGGGCTGACTCTCAAGTGGTAGAGCGCTAGCCTTGAGCTGAAGAGCTGAGAGACAGTGCTCAGGCCCAGAGTTCAGGCCCCACAACCGATGAAAAAAAGACCAAAAAAAACGTCTCACAGACTTTCATGCGTGGACTGGCTTTGAACCATGATCCTCAGATTGCAGCCTCTGCTGAGCCACTGGCGCCTGGCTTTTTCTCTTTAATTAATTTTTATATTGTTATTCTAAAGGTGATGTACAGAGGGGTTACAGTTATATAAGTCAGGTAAACAGTACATTTCTTTTTGGACAATGTCACACACACACACACACACACACACACACACACACATACACATATACACACACCCCAACCCTTGAGCTTTTTTGCTCAAGGTTGGCACGCTACTACCTGAGCCACAGCTCTACTTCTAGCTCTTTATGTTGTTGTTGTTGTTTAGAGATTCAGGGACTTTCCTCCCTGGGATGGCTTCATACTGCAATTCTCCAATCTCAGCCTCCTGAGTAGCTAGGATTACAGGCATGAGCCACTGGTGCCCAGCTCTAATTTATGTTAGTAATTGCAATTATGACAAAACATTTTTCCCCTCACTTCATATAAAGATCATCCTTTCTCATCTGGTTCCCAGACTGATTCCTCGGGTCTGCAGCTGCCCCTGTATGGCCTTCTCCTGACAGCTGTAGCCACTGAAGGCCTAAGTAGCTGCTAGGGGCTACAGCATGCAGGTCAGCATTAACAATTTGTTCCTTCTCCTTCTCCTTCCTTGCCCACCTTCCAGAGGCCACTACTTGTGTTCTGTGTATGGGGCACGGCTGATGGTACCTGCTGGCCGGGGGCTCATTGTGGTCATCTCCTCCCCTGGTGGACTTCAGTATACGTTCAATGTTGCCTATGGTGTGGGCAAAGCTGCGGTAAGGACCAGTGCCAGGGGTTTAGAAGATATAAGACACTGATGCTACTTACAGCTAGAAGGTACAGTCCCTAGTGGCCAGGATGGTGAGGCTAGCTAGGCCCTTACCTCTCCATCTGTCCCAATCTGAGGGAGACTTTCTCTGCTTTACCCTCTCCTCCTTCCTTCTACCAGTAAAGGCATCAAATTGAGGAAGTGATTAGTATTCCTACTAGGACTCCTATTCCTTAAGGCTCCTGAGAAGGGCAGAGGCTAGCTTAGCACTGGTGGCTCACCAGTAAGTAAGCTTAGCTATTCAGGAGGCTGAGATGTGAGGATCTCAGTTCGAAGCTAACCCAGACAGGAAAGTCTATAAAACTCTTATTTCCAATTAACTACCAAAAAAAAGCCTGAAGTGGAGCCATGGCTCAAGTGGTCAAGTGGTAGAACACTAGCCTTGAGCACAAAAGATCAAGGACAGCACCCAGGCCCTGAGTCAAGCCCCAGAACCAGCAAAAATAAAAAAAAGAAAAGAAAAGAAAGGAGGAGAAAGAAAGAGAAAGACAGGAAGAAAGAGAAAGAAAGAATGAAAGAAAGAAAGAAAAAGAAAGGAAGAAGGAAGGAAGGAAGGAAAGGAGGGAGGGAGGGAGGGAGGGAAGGGCCTTGGAGCATACTTGTTAGATGCAAAGGGAGACAGAAAAGGAAGGTGACATGCCAGGTGCCCTGGCTCTCATTCTGCCTTCTATCCCTCTACAGTGTGACAGACTGGCTGCTGACTGTGCCCATGAGCTGCAGCACCATGGAGTCAGCTATGTATCTCTGTGGCCAGGGATGGTGCAGACAGAACTGCTGAAAGATTATATGACAAAGTGTGAGAGCCTTGATGATCCTAAGTTTAAAAAGGTTGGCAAAGGGGCTGGGAATGTAGTTTAGTGGTAGAGTACCTGCCTAGTATTCATGAAGACCTGGGTTTGATTCCTCAGTACCATATAAACAGAAAATGCCCGAAGTGGCACTGTGGCTCAAGTGGTAGAGTGTCAGCCTTGAGCAGAAGAAGCTCAGGGACAGTGCCCAGGCTCTGAATTCAAGCCCCAGGACTGGCAAAAAAAAAAAAAAAAAAGTAACATTCCCACATATCAGGGCTTCCCAGAGCAGACAGAGGACTGAGCATTGTGTTGTGTTATCAGTCTTGTAAGAGAGATGCTACCTTCTTTTTGCAGGTAGTGAAAATGAACCACAGAGAGATTAAGAAACTTGGTCCAGGGCTGGGGATAGAGTATGTGTGCTTAGCATGAATGGTCCCTGGGTTCAATCCCCAGCACAGGGCAGAAAGAAAAAAGAAGTTTGTCTAGATCATATATGTCTGGAGTGGAAAGGCTGTTTAGCACTGAAGCCCAGGCACTTGACCCCTGCTCTGAAGAAGCCTGGAAGATCCAGACCCTCATCAGTGCTGGAATCCTTCCTCTTAGGAATGACAAAAGATACTGGTGCGGGGGCATCATGCTTGCCTGCGTGTTGGGAGTAGCAGCTCTGGTGCCTCCTAAGACACTGGATCTTACAGGTCCTGCATGTGTCTGTGGCCTCTCTCCTAGAACTGAAGATGAAAGGGAGGAAGATTTGGAGAATGCTCTGATCCAGGTGCCAGAGGCCCATGCCTATAACTCAGGAGGCTGAGACCTGGGGATGAGCAAAAAAGCTCAGGGATAATGCTCAGGCTGAGAGAGGGAGGGAGGGAAGAAGGGTGAGAAAAAGAAGAAATAAATTAACTCTGTACTTCTCAACCTGTTTTTCAGTACCTACCACATTTCTCAACAGCGGAATCCACAGAAATGAGTGGCAAATGCGTGGTGGCTTTGGCAACAGGTAAAGAATTTGGAGCAGCCAGAAAGGGTATGAAGGATCTGCAGAGCAGACCGGGTTTTGGTTCAAGTGGTGACTAAGGAATATACCTAGCTTTTCTCTGTCATTTGAAGCTCCATGAATCAGTACTCCTGGTTTGTGGGTTATGAGTCTTAAGCACTGGCTCTGGGAGGTGTAGCCAAAGGCCTTCATAGAAACAAGAGAAACAATGTTCCTGAGTGGTCAGTGATATTCTTGTCCTGTTCGGCCCAAATCTTGTCCCTCTGCACCACTCCCATGATCACTATTTCTAACCATGTATGTGCCCACAGACCCTAATATCCTGAGCTTGAGTGGGAAAGTGCTGCCATCCTGTGACCTTGCTCGGCGCTATGGCCTTCAGGATGTGGATGGTAAGAGCTGTGTTCCAGCAGCCATCCTTGACTGCCATTCCTTCTATTCCCTGCTCACTCCTTTTCCTCAATCTAGTCTATCAGGGTTGGGAGTGGTAGGCAGACGTCTAATTTGTCCTTCTGTTGTTCCCAGGACGCCCTGTCCAAGACTATCTTTCTTTGAGCTCTGTTCTCTCACAAGTCACCAACCTGGGATGGTTGGCCTCCTACTTGCCTGGCTTTCTCCGCACACCCAAGTGGATTATTACCCTCTACACCAGCAAGTTCTAACCCTCCCGATCTAACATCACAAACTTGTCTTAGCCTTTTCTAAAAGAGAATGTCTCTGCTGGGCATCCTTGGTGAATCTGGGAGTCCTTGTAAGTCCTTTGTATCTTGCTTTTCCTTGTCCATACATTTTACCTTTTGTCTCAATATTGAAAAATATAGACTAATAAAAGTCTAGTTTCCTGATTCAGTATGTTTGTAAGTGCTGATTCTATACTCAGAAAGACACAGATATATGAATGTTTAAGTTCTCAAAGGACTCTCTGTCCCTAGAATAAGGCCCCTTTCCTCCAGTCCTGATCCTGCTCTACCTGCCTGTTTCCCAGGCTCCAGCTAGAGAGTGGGATCCCTTTTCAACCAGAGGCTCCCAGTCGCACACCGTTTTCACCCTCTCATTCTACCATCTCTTTGAGATGACTGCTGACTTCTAGCTGGGCTGATCTCTGGGAGGTCCAATCCAACATGGACAGATGCCTTGGTATGTCAATGCTTTCCCAGAATTGGAGATGGTACTAACCAATTCCAGGTAAGGGATAGAGGACCAGCTACTGCCACTGGCATACTCTCATCCTACCTCTTGGGATAATATCCCTGAAATGCTTCTTCACATCGAATTACACAAGCCCTTTAGGGTCATTTTGCCTACTTAATGACAAACTTCACTGTCCTCCAGAGCCAAGGGGCTCCAGGAGACCTAGCAGTTCTTTAAAAGTGACAGGTACCTTTGGCACAAGCACAGTGAAGGGGGTACCCAGCACAAAATGAGGTGGGGAAGGTTCCTGGAGGATCTGGACAGACCCTAACAATGACAATTACAAGAAGATTCAAACGGAAAACTGGCTTGATCAGACTTGCACTGAGGTACAGGCAGAGGGAGGAGCAGTGGGCATCAAAGGAACCACAAGAGGCTGGCCCAGATTCAGTGTTGCCGATGTGACAGCAGTGGGGGTATGGGTCAGGGAAAGTTTCCAGGAGGCAGTGTCCATAGTCTGGGGGCCTGAGCCATCACAAGAATGCTGCAGTTGGGGGGGTTGCACTGGGGGGGGGAGAGATGGGAAGGGGAAACGAAGGAGGAGGCAACAATGCTTGATAAGAAATGCACTCATTACCTTGCCCATGTAATTGTAACCCTTCTGTACAGTATTTTCACAATAAATAAAAAAGAAAGAACGATGCAGTATTCTTGGCATGGGGGACCATGAGGCCAGTAGTAGTACAGAGAAAGAATGTGCTTGAGCAGCTCTGAGAAGCCACTTTGCCTGAGGTAGCCCCAGTGGGACACTGAGGAGCTGGCTGTGAGATAGCCCATTCTAGCTGGAGCAAATCAAGGGGTTTGGCTGATACCTGGACTATTGATCCCTAAAGAAGCTCAGAAAAATATGGAAATAAGATTTTTATGTTTCTCAGAGGTGACAATTACATAGCCTAGAATCCAAAAAGTAGAAATATGCCTAATCTCCAAAAACAGCCAGTGCTACCTTCTCTTCCTCCTCCTCCTCTGCCTCCTCTTCTTTCTTTTTTCTTTTGTTTTTTTGTTTTTGTTTTTTGGTGGCAGTACTTCGGCTAAAACTCAGGACCTTTCACACTGTTGGCTTTTTTCCCCCCTAACATCTGGGGTTGTACCAGTTGAACTACACACTTCTCTGGCTTTTTGCTGGCTAATTGGATATAAGTCTTACAGATTTGTCTGCCCTGGCTTCAAACCCCAGTCCTCAAATCTTAAATCCTTCTGAGTAGCTAGGATTATACACGTGAGTCCCTAGCACTTGCTACTCTATTCTTGAGTAGCCATAGAGAGAGCCCATTCTTTTTATTTTCCTAGAAAAAAAAAAAAAACATGGGACTGGGAATGTAGCTTAGTGGTAGAGTGCTTGCCTAGCATGCATGAAGCCCTGGGTTAAATTCCTCACTACCACATAAACAGAAAAGGCCAGAAGTGGCTCTGTGGCTCAAGTGGTAGAGTGCTACCCTTGAGCAAAAGAAACCCAGGGACAGTGCCCAGGCCCAGAGTTCAAGCCCCAGGACTGGCAAAAAAAAAAAAAAAAAAAGCAGAACACTTACTGAGAAAAGCATTTACTACAAGTATTATCAATATGAATTTCCAAAGAAACCATATGCTGTTTTAACAGAAATACCAGGTTTACTATGGACAAAGCCAAGAAAACCAACAATGCCAGATATTGAATTTCTAGGGCACTGTCCTTGAACAAGAGACCGTTCATATACAAGCAAACATCTAAATGTATTCAGAGAGAGTTGCCTTTTTCTCTGTCTGAGGAGTTGTGTTTTCCAGTCTCAGAAACTTATTCTAGCCTTGAGTCTACCCTTCTAGGTTAGGCAGCAGTGCTGGGCCCAGAGCCTCATCCTTGCAGGGCTTTCTGCAGCTGATCCCATTACCAGAAATTTGGGTGCTTTGCCAACAGGGAAGACAAGAGACTGTGTGATGGCTTAAGGAGGAAAGACTTTAATGCTGAGACGTGCTATGAATGCCTGGAACAGCCCAGCCCTGGACTTCCCCACAGCGGCCAGCTCACATCATGGCTATGAGATATATTCATACCTACAGTGAAATTCTCCAGATTCACCCTGGTTTTCTGCTTCAGGGTATTCTCACAGATGTGAGTTCTGACCCACTTTCCTACACTAAACAGGAAGATGGTGTGTATAGGGCTTGGCTGAAAGAGCTGATTTTCTTTTGGGGACAAATGCTCAAGAAAGGGAATTGCATCCACTGTTGAAGGTCCTTTGGGAAAGGAGGTCTCTAGAAGACAAGGGAAGTGATAAGGTGATACAGGTAACAGGTTGGGGATTTAGTCACAAGAAAAAAAAAAAAGAGGGGCTGGGAAGGTGGCTCAGTGGTAAAGCGCTTGCCTTGCATGCCTGAGGCCCTGGGTTCGAGTCCTCAGCACCACATAAGCAAAAAAATAAGCTGGAAGTGGGGCTGTGGCTCAAGTGGTAGAGCGCTAGCCTTGAGCTGAAGAGCTGAGGGACAGCACCCAGGCCCAGAGTTCAGGCCCCACGACCGGACCCCCCTCCCCCACCCAAAAAAAAGGATGCATGCGGGTCCCAGAGTCCAGAGTCTAATGAAGAGCCAAGACAAGGTAGCTGAGGCCAGACATGCCCTTGTACCTTCTCATTCCTACCCACCCCTGACCTCCTAGGCCTTGACATTGTCTTTGAACTGTCACACAAGACATCTCATCCCTTCACTGTTTAGCTTCCATTCCCAGGGAGAAGGCTGGGTACTGGTGGCTCACACCTATAATCTAGCTACTCAGGAGGCTGAGATCTTAGGATCCCACAGTTCAAAGCCAACTGGGCAGAAAAGTCTGTGAGGCTCTTATCTCTAATTAACCACCAAAGAGCCAGAAGTGGAACTGTGGTTAAAGTGCTAGCCTTTGGTAAAAAAAATCGCAGGGACTTCCCAGATCCTGAGCTCAAGCCCCATTTTCTCTCTCCACTCTCCTCTCTGTCTCTCCCTCCCTCTCTCTCTCTCCCTCTGTCCTTCTCCCTCTCTCCCTCTTCCCCCCCACCCTGGGAGAGTCTCCACTTTGACTTCAGAAAGCCTTTGCCTAGGTCCCCTCCTATCACCTCCAGTCCTAACCCCCTGAGTTAGTCCAGCTCCTCCACAAAGCTCCTCCCTGATCCCTGCTTGCTCTTTCTCAAGGCTCCACCCTCCTGCTTCTACAAACTCCAGCCCCTCACCTGCCTTTCCCTACTGGCCCCTCCACTGGATTCTGTTTGTCTAACCTTCCATCTCCCAGGCAACAGGTGTTTGTAGCAGCCTCTTCAGCTCCCAGCCTTGGGTAGGGAGGGGGGGACATGTACTGACAAGCCTGTAAAAGGTCCAACTCTCAGAGTGTTTCCAGTTATTACCATGAAACAATTAGAAAACCATAGTGGGACTTGGGTGAGGGCTCAAAAGGAGCAGGAGTGGTTTCCAATGCCAGGCTTCACCCAGGCTGAGCACAGCCCTGTATCTCTCAGGTTTCACTTTACAGAGGGATTACAACATTCTTCTTGCCTTTCTTTGTCAAACTACCTCCTCTTCTTTCTCCTTCTCTTCCTCCTCCTCTCTTTCTTCCACATCCCTCTCCCCCCCTTTCCTCTCCTCCCCGACTTCTCCCTCCTTTTCCAAGAGTATCAGAGTCCATTTCTGCCCATTTCCCACATGATACTCCCTCACTAGCCCCCCGCCATGTTGTATGCCCCCACCCAAAGGTCATCCCTAGAGCCTCAGAGCTGAGGGAGAGGTAAGATTTACCCCAGCTGTGTACATGGATCTTCTGCCATGTGGTATCAAAGATAACTGAAGGGGCTAGGAATGTGGCTTAGTGGGAGAGTGCTTGCCTAGCATGAAGCCCTGGGTTCTATTCCTCACTACCACATAAACAGAAAAAGCTGCAAGTGGCATTGTGTCTCAAGTGGTAGAGTGCTAGCCTTGAGCAAAAGAAGCTCAGAGACAATACCCAGGCCCTGAGTTCACTCCCTACAACCGACCCAAAAAATTTCTTTTTGCTTGGCCAGGCACCAGTGGCTCATGCCTATAAACCTAGCTACTCAGGAGGCTGAGATCTTAGGATCCCAATTCATAGCCAGCCCAAGCAGGAAAATCTGTGAGACTCATCTCCAATTAAACACCAGAAAACTGGAAGTGGCACTATGGCTCAAAGTGGTAGAGCCTTAGCCTTGAGCCAAAAGAGCTCAAGAACAGCACCCAGGCCCTGAGTTCAAACCCACAACTGACAGAAAAAAGAAGAAGAATCAACACAGCCATTTACTAGTTTTAAAGCCATTAAAATTCTTCTGTAACTTCTGACAGTAAATATTGAGCTGATTCTGATTTGTGCAGAGAAAGTTTGGGCATGAAGTTGGGAAAGGGAAGGATAGAGTAGAGCCTCAGTGGACTGATTAAGTGGGATTAGACCAGCTGTGTTTATCTAAATTGGAATGTCTCCTC
>NW_012267300.1:4976238-4978281 GCF_000151885.1 Dipodomys ordii
CTCTACCACTTGAGCCACAGCACCACTTCCGGTTTTCTAAATGGTTTTTATTGGAGACAAGTGCCTCATGGCCTTTCCTTCCCAGGGTGGCTCTTAGATCTCACCTTCCTGAATAGCTAGGATTACAGGTGTGAGCCACCAGAGCCTGGCTGGTCTTTTCCTTCTTGATGATTACATTTCAAAGGAAGGCACTAGGGCAGGAGATGCCTCTGCTTGCAAGAGATGCATATTTACAGCTGTAAGGTTTTTTGTGTATTTGTTTATTTGTTTTAGTAAATGGCCTAGGAAGTAAGGGTCATATCCTCAGGTAATCCTGAACTACAACACAAAGTAGATTTTCCAGCATCACTGGGCTTTCTCAAGCAACAGTTCACAATGGTCTGGGATCACTTTAGGAACATGGTTTTATGTTGCTGGACACCATGTTAGAGCTGTTTAAATCATTCAGTGCAGGGGTTTGGACAAAGCTGTCTTGTGTCAAGCGGTCGTTGTTAGTGTGACACTGCTGTCCACTTCCCACTGCTCCCAGACCCTCAGGATCTCAACAGGAGGTCAGTTGTGGGGAGTGAAGTTTTCCAGGCTCAGCTTAGGACTAGGTCATTAAACAGGCTTACTTGCAATTGAGTCCCAGGAGTGGAGACATTGGAAGCTATCTGTGCTCTTTGAAGCTATCTGTGATTCATGGAGAATCAGGAAAAGACCTTCCTTAGGCCCTTGGAAACAGAAGCCTGCAAAGCAAACTGGGAAGAAGGCAAAGGGAGGCTGTGTGGCAGCTTTGTACAATTTTTCCTAGCAAGTACCAAATCCCTTCTCAAGTAAAGAGGTCTCACTTCACTCTCCAGAAGAAACAAGCAAAGCTGGAACAGACATGGCCAGAGCATCCCCACTAGAGCTTGTGCAAGAGGGAGTACAGATGACTCAGCCTTGGCCTTTCACGGTCACTTTAATACATCCAAAAAGTCATGGCATTGTAGGAACTGAAAAAAAATGTGCATTTCTTGAGCAAGTTTTGAAACATTTTCTCTAGATCTTACTTAATCTCTCTGTCTGCTCTATGAAGCAAGTACTCTTGTACAGCGGAGGAAATCAAGGCTCAGAAAAGTTGGGTAACCTGCCCAGCCTTTCAAGTCTTCACAGCAAGCGAGGGTTCAACCAAATATGTTTAATTTCCAAGTACAAGCACTTTCCCATGTCTCAGGCTGCCTCTGCTTCTGTTTCTTGTTTGCTTTGGGCTTTGGGGAGTCTCTTCTTTTCTGCAGAGGGAGTGTTAGGGTTGGGCAGAACAGTGAGAGCATTTCCAAGTTTACTAAGCTGGAAGACTTCTAGCCAAATTCAACCTTGCCTTTCCTCTGTACCTTCTTTTCCTCCATACCTTCACTTATTCTGTTCTGCTTCATAAAGAATTCTTCCTTTCCACTTCCAGTTTTCCTCTCTGAATCCCATTTCTGCCTACCAGAGTTCAATTTATATCGTCCAGTACATGGCAAAATTGATTAATCATCTGTAGAAAACTAAAGCTAGATCCTTATATATCACCCTGCACCAGAATCAACTCCAAATGGATCAAAAACCTCAAAGTAAAAGCAGACACTCTGGAAACGTTACAGGAAGGAATAGGAGAAACTCTAGGGCTCCTTGGCACAGGCTGAAATTTTCTTAATAAAGAATCAGAAATACAACAAATCAAAGAAACGTTGAACAAATTGGATTTCATGAAACTGCAAAGCTTCTGCATAGCAAAGGACATAGCTAATAAAATTAATAGAAAGCCCATGGACTGGCAGAAGATCTTCACTAGCTATACAACAAACAAGGGCTTCATATCTAAAACATACTTAGAACTCAAAAAAATTAAATTTTCCAAAAACAAATCCTCAAAGAAACAATCACCTCATCAACAAGTGTGCCAAAGACTTAAAGAGAGACTTCTCTGAAGAGGAAATAAGAATGGCCAATAGACACATGAAGAAATGCAAATCAAAACAGCATTGAGATTCCACTTCACCTCAGTTAGAATGGCTATAATCAAGAACTCTAATAACA
>NW_012267300.1:4980201-5014108 GCF_000151885.1 Dipodomys ordii
AGCACTCTACCACTTGAGCCACAGCGCCACTTCTAGCTTTTTTCTTTTTGCTTATGTGCTGCTGGGGAATCGAACCCAGGGCCTCATGCATGCAAGGCAAGCGCTTTACCACTGAGCCACCTTCCCAGCCCAGATCTCAAACTCTTGAGTAGCTAGGATTACAGGCATGAGACACTGGTGCCTGGCTGTTAAAGTCTTATCTCCAATCAACCTCCAAAACTAGCTGGAAATGGTGTTGTGGCCCAAGTGTTACAGTGCTAGCCTTGAGCAAAAAAAGCTCAGAGACAACTCCCAGGTTCTGAGTTCAAGCCACAGGACTAGTATGTATGCACGTACACACACACACACACACACACACACACACACACACTAGCTAAATAAATAAATATGAAGGAGTTAAAAACCCTATCCTAGTCTAGCACTGGGGCTTGGATTCTTCATTTCCCCACCCTACTGCTATCTACCCATGGACAGAGATTTTGGTCAAGGTGCACAGAACTGAATAGTGTCAAGCCACTCAGTGTGGCTAAGCTCACAAGCACAGTGGGATGGCCTGGTAAAAGCTTCATTGTCTTTCCTTGGGAACAGGTAGGCTGGGCAGCTATGACAATGTCTATACCCCAGGATTCGTCCTCTGGAGACCCACTGACTTCTAGAATCCATCCAAGTTCTTCGTATTTCCTCTGCTTCAGTGCCAGAGCTCAAGCCTGAGTCATGATGGTGCAAAGATAACAAAGGAACACAGCATTGCTCCTGTCAGCAATTCCAGGCATTCTTTCCTTTACACTGAATTTTAGTTTACATACCACTCCCTGTCCACTCCCTCTGGTGTATCAAGGCCCGGATGTGCGGGCTACACTGTGCCCTCCCCTGATGACTTACCTAGCCCACACCCCACCCTGGGATCTGACATCTTCAGCTCCTCCTCCTAATCCCTCACCCATCCCAGTGAGGTTCTAGTCTGTCCTTTGGAGCTTCCAGGACTCATTCATTTCGTTCTTCCCCAGAGTCTCCAACACACCAGCTCTGTCTCAAAACACATTTTGATTTTCCTCAGAATGCTTATGATTCTCTGAAATCTCCTGCTATGTGCATTTACTTCTACAGGATCTGTCTCTGTGAGACAGATGGGGAGGGGGGATTTTGTGTGTGTGTGTGTGTGTGTGTGTGTGTGTGTGTGTGTGTGTGTGTGTGTGTATGTTGTGGTGCTTGAACTCAGGGCCTGGGGCTCTGTCCCTTAGTTTTGTTTTGTTTTTGTTCAAGACTGGTGCTCTACCACTTAAGCCACAGTTCCACTTCTAGCTTTTTGGTGGTTAATTGGCAACAAGGGTCTCATGGATTATTTTGCCCAGGCTGACTTCAAACTTCAATCCCTAGGTCTCAGCCTCATGAGTAGCTAGGAGTACAGGCTGAGAGCAGGAATCTTGTTCCTCTTGGCCCCTGTTGTATTGAGCTGCACTGGTACCCAGGCCTAGTTACTTGATGACTGGTTGGCTGAGTTAGATAAGTATTTACTGGGCCACTACCATGATTAAGGCACTTTGTTGGATAAAGGAAAATAGAGTCAAATGATTCCTCTCTGGTAGAGAGTCAAGTGACTTCACAGGGGCGAGAGTGGTAAGTTAGGGACCTGATGCTGCAAAACATAGAAGAAGTATGTGCCAGACCTCCAAGCCAGTATTCCTCCTCCTCCTCCTCCTCCTCCTCTTCCTCCTCACTTCCTCTTGGAAACCTGTCTCACCAAGGGCAGCTCCCATACAAGGTGCTTGCCCAGCACCACACATTTCCCTGTGATCTGGTTCAGTGATTCTTTTCATCATCCAATTGGACCATTCTGCTGTAGACCATGAAGGCAATGACTAGCTGTGTTTGGCTCACTGCCCCAGCCCTGTGCCCAGTATGGGAACAGCCCAGGGGTACTGTCATTATTATGTAATGGATGAGTGGAATAAGTCACAGGTGAGGGCTAAGCTCTCACCCACTGAACAGCTCCTCTTTCTTGGGACAAGTCCTTTTCGTTTTTGCTCATCTGCCAGGCAGAGTATCCCATCCTTCTCCAGGCCCCCATAGTCACCCCTTATTAATATCTTTTTGTTGGTCATGGAGGTTGAACTCTGGGCCTGGGCGCTGTCCCTCAGCTCTTCAGTTCAAGGCTAGTGCTCTACCACTTGAGCCACAGCGCCACTTTCTCCCCTTATTATTCCATGACTTTGCTTTCTTATTTGACATAGAATTTCAGATCTTCTAATTCCTGGAATTGATGTTGTATATTCTCTAACCTGAATGTGATGTTGCTCTTTGTGTAGTGCTCTGCCAGGCCACTGCCAAGCAGTGCCTCTTGACCTCAGTCCCAGTGCCACAAGTGCTCCAACAATATTAAGCTGATATGTCATCATCAACCACCATTCAGTGCCTGACTCCTATAATAGACTCTCCAATTCTGGTTCAAGAAGTTTTTCCAGCTTTTCTGTGCCATATCCAGGCTGTTTTTCCTTAATCTCTTCCCTCCAGAAACGCCAACGCCAACCTGAGTCAGCACCTACCACACCCTGGCTGAAAAAGGATGCTATCCTTGGGGACTTTCCCTAAAAGACAGTCACTGAAAGCAGTAAGAGGCTCCTCTCTCACTGGTTGGTTTGTTCCCTGTCTTTCCCACCTAGGAAGTATGCTATAGGCACATAATAGCACCATTGACCATTAAGATACTTCCCCAGCCTGACTCAGAAGGAGCTGGGGTTCAGGTAGGAGAAAAAGATTCCAAGCACCACAGTACCCTGGGAGACTAGGCAGTATAGAGCATCTTCTTGGCTCTGAGTTATTCTTGGCTCTGAGCCATCCTTGGGATGAGAATCTTGCAGAACTTCAGGGTAGGGAGACTCTGGTCTTTGAATGTCCTCTACTACATTCTCTCTCTGTCTCTGTCTCTGTCTGTCTCTGTCTCTCTGTCTCTCTGTCTCTCTCTCTTTCTCTTCTTTTGCCAGTCCTGGGCTTGATCTCAGGGCTTGGGCGCTTCATTTGTTCAAGGCTAGCACTCTATCACTTGAGTCACAGCGCCACTTCCGACTTTTTCTGTTAATGTGGTACTGAGGAATTGAACCCAGGGCTTCATGCATTCTAGGCAAACACTCTACCACTGAGCCACCTTCCCAATCCATCTACTAAATTCTTTTTTTTTTTTTTTGGTCCGATCGTGGACCTGAACTCTGGGCCTGGGCGCTATCCCTCAGCTCTTCAGCTCAAGGTTAACACTCTACCACTTGAGCCACAGCGCCACTTCTGGATTTTTTTCTCTTTGCTTATGTGGTGCTGAGGAATTGAACCCAGGGCCTCATGCATGCGAGGCAAGCACTCTACCACTGAGCCACCTTCCCAGCCCCTCTACTATATTCTTTTTTTTTCTACTATATTCTTAAGAGTGGTCAACTAACATTTGTTTGATGGCCTCCCAGGGTGATGAGATCATCACCACTCTTTGAAGCTCAGGCCACTTTAGGCATCTTAAATTATTAGAGTTGTTCATAGTAAGTCTACATATACTCACTGCTCTTTGTTCTTTTTCTCTCAAAATAAACAGAATTAATAGTTTGTATTTCAGGATTTTGAAAGCCATTAGCATATGTTCCTTGAGTCTTTGCTTCCAGTTCAGCAAATAAATGTTTTACTCTGATTATAGCATCTCCTTAACATCCTGATATCTCTCTGTGTGTCTCTCTGTCTCTGTCTCTGTCTTTCTCTCTCTCTCTCTCCTCTCTCTACTTCACAGTTTGTCACTGTCTTCCTTAAAACCCACACTCCCAAACAGGATCCAGCAATCACAAAGTCTGGTCTGAACCCTGTCATTTTAGGAGTAAAGCTCTCGTAGGGAAGCTAGAAGTCACATTAGTGATTTTTAGCAAATGAGTCATGGGTCAGCTTTTATCCCATGCCAACAACAGCCCTGTCTTCTCACACTGATGTTCTGCTTCCCACACATCTACTTGCTTTTTTTGTGTGTGCCAATGCTGGGGCTTGAACTCAGGCCACCATGCTTTAGCTTGGCTTTTTGCTTAAGACTGGTGTTCTACCACTTGAGCGATAGCTTCACCTCCAGCTTTTTGGTGGTTAATTGGAGATAAGAGTCTCATGTACTTTACTGCTGAGGCTGGCTTCAAATTGCAATCCTCAGATCTCAGGCTCCTGAATAAGTAGGATTATAGGTATGAACCACCAGTGCCCAGCTACATTTTCTCTTGCACAGATTGTTTGAGGAACAAAGAACCCCACTCTATCCCTATTCAATACCATCTGGCCAAATCTGTCCCAACCAACTCAGCATAATCTACAATTTAGTATTTTTCCCAACATGTCTCTGAAAATCTGCCACCATTAGGGAGCTCCCTGAAGGGTAATAAGCACACATTAGCTAATGTTATTTGGGAGTAAATGTCCTGGTTATAGTTATAACCTTTCCACTATAACTCACCACCTTCTTCTTTTTCTTCTTCTTCTTCTTCTTCTTCTTCTTCTTCTTCTTTCTTCTTCTTTCTTCTTCTTTCTTCTTCTTCTTCTCCTTCTTTCTTCTTCTTCTTTCTTCTTCTTCTTTCTTCTTCTTCTTCTTTTTTTTTGTCAGTCATGGGGCCTGAACTCTGGGCCTGAGCCCTGTCCCTCAGCTCTTCAGCTCAAGGCTAGCACTCTGCCACTTGAGCCACAGCGCCACTTCTGGCTTTTTTCTTTTTGCTTATGTGGTGCTGAGGAATCGAACCCAGGGCCTCAGGCATGCAAGGCAAGCGCTCTACCACTGAGCCACCTTCCCAGCCCACGCTCACCACCTTTTTACTAAACATATCATGATAGAATAGATGGGTACAAAAATGCAGAGATAAAAGACAGGGAAAAGAGACTGCTTCTTAATTTGTTGTATCATTTTTAGATGACTCTAGATCTATACCTCATATATGGTGTATATACGTGCACATCTGAGGAAAGCTAGAAGGAGAGCACAGAATCAGAGAAAAATGGGTGAAAATACAGCACAGGGGGCCCTCAGCTGCATTGGACATTGGTGAAAGTGAACTAAGCAACTCTAGGGTGGTGATGGAAGGGAGGGAATGAGACAGAAAGAGGGAACAGCTGACACTAAATAAAAGGGGAAAATGTACATATCACCAGATTTGAAAGAAATAGTTTTATTATTAAAGTCTGTAGGGTTCATAAGCTTTGTAGATTAAGATAATGATAATTACCATTGTGAAGGTTAAAAGGTATTTATGACGTTAGTTTAGTATAGCTATGCCACAGTACTATGAAATTTATGTAGTCAATCTCAATAAAGAAATATTTGGAGAAAATGCTGAGATAATCACTTGGAAACCTGATTTCCAGCCCTAGCTCCTTGGTGAATATATATGTGACAATGTCATTGAGTATCTTTGGGCTACTGGGGATTCACCAACCTTCCCTTTGCCCTCTGTGGTGGTCAGGGTTAGAGAAAGAAAATCAAGAAGCTGGACTCAGGGAAGGATCCTTGTTATAAGAAATAAGGATTGAGCTCTTCCCTCCTTGCCATTTGACAGGCACCCTGCTCATCTCTTCCCCTTTCGTTTCATTTAGCATGACCTGGGACTTCCCAACATTGGATTTCCCCTCAAGTCTCCAGAGTGTCTCCTTATCCAAATATCTTGTCTAAGCATCTATCACTTGAAACCTACTGTGCCACAAAAGAGGCAGTTTCCTCCTTGCTGGCTTCTTCACTGGGAGGTGGAAGGTCACCCTCCAGCTCATCAACCCCAGCTTCCCAGAAGCCTCAGCACATCCTTCTTCACTGCTCACATAGAGTGTGGCTCTCATAGAGTGTGGTATGAAAGGTCAAGCTGGAAAGAGCATTACTTTTGGAATCCAACAACCTGGGAGCCAGGCTCCATCACCTCTAAGCATGTGGCTCTAGGCAAAGTCTCAATTCTCATTATAATGGCTATCAAGTATTTAGTCATTATTATTTCTTATTAATAATGGCTCTGAGAACACAGAAACTCTCTTCTTCTCTTCATTATCCACATCTTCCTTTGCTCCCCCACTAAGGCTGCTCTGCCTTGTTGCTTTGTATATGCCCTCATCATGATTCTACCAAAACTTGTTTGTGGGTTCCCTCATCTTTCCTCCCCTTGGAGCTTCATTCACTGCTGGGCAATAATTACATGCCTGACGCCCACATTGACCTGTTCTGCTCTGACCTCTCTAGTGGTGAGTATTTCTTGCTGCCTGGGGACATTTGCTATATGAAACCAAACAGGTTAGAAGTAGCCCTTTCTCATCCACAGGACCCTCATCCCTCTACCACATTCCAAGAACTCTATAGAAAGCATAAATGCTCATCACAGCTTTACAACCTGCCAGTTGAACTCAAAGTTGCTTTTGTCCCTGCATCTCAGTCCCAACAACTACTCAGACTACATTTTATTCCTCAGAAACAGTGTTCTCTCCTTCACTCCTTGAAGACACAAGGATTCGGATCTGGATTCAGGGTTTGTCGCCCACAGTCCAGTCCTGGGGCTCCAGCTTGGGTACCTGGCACTGTCCCTTTGGTTTTTCTGTTCAAAGTTGGCACTCTACCACTTGAACCATATTTCACTTCTGGCTTTTTGTTGGTTAACTTAATATAAGAGTCTCACAGAGGGGCTGGGAAGGTGGCTCAGTGGTAGAGTGCTTGCCTTGCATGCCTGAGGCCCTGGGTTCGATTCCTTATCACCGCATAAGCAAAAAGAAAAAAGCGGAAGTGGCGCTGTGGCTCAAGTGGCAGAGCGCTAGCCTTGAGCTGAAGAGCTGAGGGACAGCGCCCAGGCCCAGAGTTCAAGCCCCATGACCGGACCCCCCCCCAAAAAAAAGAGTCTCACAGACTCCTTTCAGGTTGGCTTGGAGCTACAATCCTCAGATCTCAGCCTCATGAGTAACTAGGAATACAGGCGTGAGCCACCAGCAGAGTTCTAACTTCTAAAGAGGTTTTCCAACTGCCTTCACTGCCACTCCCAGTAGTTCCATTCCCCATTGATCCCTTATCCATCCTCATAACTGGGAGAATTTTAAAAATCAGGATCAAAGTTGCATGCGTATGATTAGTGCATTTTAAATTCTTTTTATGTTGATGCATTAGTTGTATAAGAGGGGTTTGATTGTGACTTTTTTTATTCATGCATACAATGTATCTCATCAACCTTACCCCCTCTTTCACCCTCCTTACCCCTCCCTATTCTTAAAACAATTTGGACAGGTTTCATTGTTCTATTTTCTCCTTTCTTCATCCCTGCCTCCCTACTCCTTCCCCCGACTCCTCTTCTCTCTCCCTCTCCTCTCTTCCTTTCTTCCCTTGCTTCCTTTCTTTTTCTTTCTTTTTTCTCTCTCCCTCCCTCCCTCCCTTTCTCCCTCCCTCCCTCCCTCCCTCCCTCCCTCCCTGCCTGCCTGCCTGCCTGCCTGCCTGTCTTCCTTCCTTCCTTCTTTCCTTTCTATGGTGGTCCTGGGGCTTGAACGCAGACACTGGACTCCCTGTCCCTGCTGTTAACACTCCACCACTTGAATCACAGCTCTACTTCCAGCTTTTTGGTGGTTAACTGGATAAGAGTTTCATGCACTTTTCCATCTAAGCTGACTTCAAACTGTGATCTTCAGATCTTAGCCTCCTTAGGATAATAGGCATGACCCACCAGTGCCTGGCTTATATATTATTCCTTATTGACAAGTTTTACAGGAATAAAAGAAGCATCTGAAGCTTAAGGAGGGGAAAAGTACATAACACCAGATCTAGAACAAGTGTCTTGTAAGTCAATCTGAGTCCAAGTGAGGAGCTCCTTCTATGGATCCCATGAGCCCTTGTCTTTCTCCAGCTTCAGTTTCACCCTGGACATCTGTCCTATCCTATCTTGTTAAGAGGCCCATATAGCCTTAATTGTATTAATCACATTTCAAGTGCTCAGTAACCATTTATTCTCCATTATTGAAAAATGTACATAGGACAGTGAATATAAACTCCAGGAAAAGTGGAGATTTTATTTTATTTCATTTATTTATACTAGAGTTTGAACTCAGGATCTTGTGCTTGCTAGGTGTATACACTACCAGCCTCTACTACATGCCTCTAGCCTTTGTGTTTACTGGTTATTTCAGAGGTAGAGTCTAGCAAACTTTTCTGCTCATTGTGGCTCTAAATCACAGTCCTCCAGATCTTAGCCTCCTGAATAGCTTGGATTTACAGTTGTGAGTGACAGCAGGTAACAAAGGTGCTTTTTGCGGGGGAGGTCCAGTACTAGATTGATCTTAGGCAACCAGCACTCTGTGATGCCTATCTCTGATGCTAAGGATCAAAAATGGAATGCTTCCACACTGCCACACATCACACAATATCCAGAGATAGCTTCAGTGCCTATCTCCTAGTTTTGCTTCCTGTCTTAAGAACAAGGCTGAGCATCTGAGGATCATAGTGCAAAGTTAGCCTGGGAAGAAAAAGTACATAAGACTTTTATCTCCAATCAACCATCAAAATGCCAGAAGTGGAGGTGTGGTTCAAGTGGTAGAGTACCAGCCTTGAGAAAAAAATCTAAAGGACAGTGCCCAGGCCCAGGCTCTGAGTTCAAGCCCCACTACTGGCAAGAAGGAGGATGAGAAGGAGTGGAAAAGGAGGAAAAGGAGGAGGGGGGAGGAGGAGCAGGAAGAGGAAGAAGAGGAGGAGGAGGAAAAGGAAAGAACATTGTTGTAGGCTAGTTTACACAGTAGCCTTAACCAAAAACTCTTTCATTCTTTCAAACCATCTCTGGTCTGTGTTTGGTATCCTAGAGGCTGTGTGTGTGTGTGTGTGTGTGTGTGTGTGTGTGTGTGTGTGTGTGTGTGTTCAGGTGTGCACACACTAGGATCAGCGTACAGACAGGATTTGCAGAGGAAGAGGCATCACTGTGGAAAAACCTGGACCGCTAGATCTCAGGAGGCTATGGATTGCATCTCTGGCAGTGGCTACTCCCACATATGCAGCAGACATCTAGACTATGGTTTGATTTCTGTTGATCTTTTACCCCAGCTGCATGACTTTGAGCAAATTGCTTAACCTTTGTCAGCCCTCTGGATGCACTGCTTCTTTGTTGATACCTATTTACCTTGACAGGGCATTGTGAAAGCTGTCTGGGACTCAGTTCATTTACTCAATGATTAATATTCAGTTGTTGCTTGTTCTTTCTCAACAGTGAGCAGAGAAAAACTTCCTTGAACATCTTTCAGCTCATCGCCCTCAGGAATCTATCTGGTTCTATCTTTTTTTTGGGGGGGGGTCCGGTCATTTTTCTTTTTGCTTATGTGGTGCTGAGGAATCGAACCCAGGGCCTCAGGCATGCAAGGCAATCGCTCTACCACTGAGCCACCTTCCCAGCCCCTCTAACTTATCTTATGGAGAAGGCCAAATATAACTCCTGACAGCTTCTTTACCTTCAAGCAGGAGGCTTGTAATTAATTCCATTGTTCTTATCTCCAAAGGCACCTGGCTCAACTTTTCTCTTCCAGACAGATAAGTCTGTTTGGCTTTCTCGCCCCCACCCTCATGTCATACTACACACCTGAAATATCCTTCCTGCCCCCTCTCTCTAAAGCCCAGGATCAACCTTCTGAATGCACATTTTTTTCACGAGACTCACTTCCTCTCTTAAACCTGCCTGACTCATCCTTTCCAGTTTCAAGATTGCTAATCACTAAACAGTATTTCATGATTACCTCAATCGTTATCTACCCCCCCCCCTTTCCTCCTCCTTTAGTGACTATGATGTAACACTCTTCCTGGCAAACCTGCATCTGTGGACATCTGTGCTCTTGGTATCTGGGTGTAGTTCTCAGTATACATGGAGAAGGAAGCAAAAGTAGGTGGTAGCCAAAAAGGTGGCATTGTGGAAGGATTGGCTAGAACCAGCAGGAAGAGGAAGAAGAGGAGGAGGAGGACAAGGCTATGTGGCTAGTTACCTTGTGGATGATTCTCAGAAAGTTATTCAATATTTTTGAATTTTTGTTTCTTTGCACATTTGTCATAAAGATGAAAAATTGTTGGGTGCCGGTGGCTTATGCCTGTAATCCTAGCTACTCTGGAGGCTGAGTTCTGAGGATTGCAGTTCAAAGCCAGCCCATGCAGGAAAGTCCGTGAGACTCTTATCTACAATAAACCACCAGAAAACTGGAAGTGGCGCTGTGGCTTAAGTGGTAGAGTGCTTGCCTTGAGCTGAAGAGCTGAGGGATAGCGCCCAAGCACAGAGTTCAAGCCCCACAACTGATGGTGGGGGTAGTGGGGGGGATAACTAGCAGGCAGGCACTGGTAGCTCACGCCTGTAATACTAGCTACTCAGGAGGCTGAAATATGAGGATCACGTTTTTAAAACCAGCCCAGACAAGAAAATCCATGAGACTTATCTGCAATGAACCACTAGAAAACCAGAAGTAGAGCTATGGCTCAAAGCAGTAAAGTGCTGGCCTTCAGCAAAAAATCTCAGGGACAGTGCCCAGGCCCTGAGTTTAAGTTCCATGATCAACAAAACAAACAAAAAGAAACAAACAAAAAATTACCACCAAAGTGTGTGTGTGGGGGGGGGTGAGAGTAGAGACTAGAGATATGGCTTAGTGCTGTGTGTGACATAAAACAGGTTAACATGTTTGAGAGGCTGCTAGGAGTTCCATAGCTAGGTTCTATACGTAAACTGTAAGAATCAAATTCTATCCTGAAAAGTTATTAAGAACTATTGAGGGCTTTTAGGCACACATAGGACTTTGAATCTCCATTTGAAAGACTGATCCAGTAGCCCAGATAAATGAGCTGATGCAGAGGTACAGGACAGAGATGGAGAACTTTGAGATAGTCTTATTGGTTTAGGGAACAACAACAGAGAGACAAAGAGAGCGACAGAGACAGACAGAGAGATAGAGACAGAAAGACACACACAGAGAGATTAAGAAATGAGGAAAAATCCAAGCTCCTCAGAAAGTACTGATAGGAGAATCTCAAGGTAAAAGGCAGTCTAGGCCTTGAAAACTGAGAAAGAGGACAAAAGAAGAGAAACAGTGTCATTCACAGTAAAAAACATAAAGGCCAATTGTTTACATGGGACAGATGGGAGACAAAAATACCAGTTGGAATTTAAGATATCTCTGGGACATCCAGGTACTATTCAAAGGCTTCCTTTTCTTTTGAGACAGGGTCTTGCTATGTATCCCAGGCTGTTCTGGAACTCACAATCATCCTGCCTCATCCTCTTGAATAGCTGGGATTACAGGTATGCACTACCATGCTTGACTTTCCAACAGGTTTTTTAATATCTTTAATGTATGCATATATAAAGATATTTATTATCATTAAAGCTTGTTGAGACATCCATGCCGGAGATATAAATTTGGGTGTCATTCACATACAAGTAGTAATTAAAACTATGAGTGTAGATGAAATCATCAAGAGAAAGTGTAGGGTCAGAGGACATGTTAGACCAAAGACAGAGCTCTCCAACGCCTCCAACTTTGACTCAAGGTGAACATGACTTCCATGTACATTCCAGATGGTGTATAAAGTTCCTGTATAGAGTGTTTAGTGAGAGGAGTGAGCCAGAGGACCTAGAGATCACCAACATTTCAGAAAGGGGAATAGATTTAAAAAGAGGGGTAATGGTGCAGGAGCAGCCAGACCAGTGGTGTGAAGTAGAAAAAGGTTGGTTATGTGACATCAAAGATCTAAAGATCAGGGAAGATAAAGATGGGAAATGGGCATCAGATATGACTGCTGCAGGGCAAGTGTGACCAGAATGAGGTCAAAGTACTGAGGATGTGGGTTTTCAGTTTGTTAGGTTCAAAAAGAGAAAAACAAAAGAAGATGAAGGAAAGGGTAGACAAAGAAGCAACTCAACAGCAGCATAGGCTTACTAGGGGGAAATCTACTAGGGGAAACCTTCAGCCAAGGCTAGAGACTCACTCTTTGCTTACAATCGCTATATTTATAGAGGGTCTGAAAGAATGCTAGAATTGTCTAGTGGAGGTGGTTTGAAAGTAAGTAATGGTGGGACAAAAGATGGGAAATAAGGCCACCGGTGGGCATTTTGGTCTGGGAAAGAGGGCGAGGCTGGAGTGTTAATGAATCAAGGCACTGCTCTGGGGCCTCAAGATAGGGATATCTGGCCGTCTGGATCTAACACGGCTGCTGGAGAAACTAAGACTGCAGTGTGAGTTGCTCTTTCCAAGCGTGAACCTTGGCCTTTTCTAACCAGAAGCTCCTCCAGGCCCAGCTTACTCCGCCTTGGGGGGGGGCCCTCTCCGGACCTGCAGAGGGCGCTGCACCTGAGCGAGCCAGGGCGTGGCGCCTCTCTGGCCTGCGGCCGACTCGCTGGTGTGCGCCGCGGCTCCGCGTCCCCCGCGCCTCCTCCCAGTGCAGGTGGGTCCTCCCGGTGGGGGCGGGGGTGCCTGGGAGCCGTCCGACGGGCGAGCGGGCGGGTAATGGCAGGCAGGCTCCTGGGCGTGGAGTCGTCCCTCTCACCCGGGCACCTGGGCTCGGGCTGCAGCCCAGGTGCATCGGGCTAGAGGAAGGCTTGCACCGGTGGAGGTCCCAGTCCTAAGGAGCGCCTCCTCCTGGAGGCACAATGCCAGTCCTAGGACCCCTTTACGCCCTAAGGGTCTCCGCCGGGAACGCGCGCGCTACTTCCGGGGAACCCCTGGGGGAGGGGCCAGCGGGCCGGGGCCCCGTGATTGACAGCTTCTCTCCCCAGACTCCCACGGGCTACCACGGGACCCCTCCTCTAACCCCGAACGCTGACCCGACACCATGGTGAGAACCCTGGGTGCAGCCCCTCCCTTCACTTCTGCGTGCCCACACCCTCGCCCCGCCCGGCGGTGCCTCCACTCCTCCTGAGGAACCTGGAACGCTCCAGCGGGGGATTCTGTGGGTCTGCCCTTTTGCAAGGCAACCTGCGTTCTTTCAACCTGCCCATCCTTGTAGCACGGGCGCCTGAAGGTGAAGACATCACAAGAGCAGGCAGAGGCCAAAAGGCTAGAGAGGGAGCAGAAGCTGAAGCTCTACCAGTCAGCCACCCAAGCTGTCTTCCAGAAGGTGGGGCCCTCAGAAGTAGCCCCTTACCTCCTCCACCTGGCCCCCTTCGAATAGCACCGAGCCCAGGAGCTGGGCCCTAGAGTCAAACTGGCTAGATCCAAATTCGCGTTCTGTCATTTACTAGCTGAGTAACTTTGTGCATGTTGTTGAATTTGAGCCCCAGTTTGCGTGTCTGTGAAATGGGGCTAGTAGTTGTACATACTATGTAAGAGTATAAATGAGAGAATACTCGTGTGTAAAGCACTTTGCATAGTGTTTGTTATGTTTTGGCCTGCACAGACTATTGAGTGGTTCTGAGTTATTTAGGCCTGTGAGAATGCTACGTCTAACCCTGCCACCTCTCTTCTCAGCGCCAGGCTGGTGAACTAGATGAGTCAGTGCTGGAACTGACAAGCCAGATTCTGGGAGCCAACCCTGATTTTGCCACTCTCTGGAACTGTCGTCGAGAGGTGTTTCAACGGCTGGAGACCCAGAAGTGTGTAGGAGTTCAGGGTTCCAGGAAATCTGCCTTGATTCTTCCCTTGCCCTGCCTGGGTCCATGGGTGGAGGAAGACTGGAGTAGTCAGGGATCTAGGGATAAGGTCATAGGGTGCTGGGTGCAGAAAGTGAAGGGTGAGCTGAGGTTGGATGTTAGAAGGCCCTGATCCACCTTTTCCTCTGGGTATAGGTCCCCGGAGGAGTTGGCTGCTCTGGTGAAGACCGAACTCAGCTTCCTAGAGAGCTGCTTGCGTGTGAACCCTAAATCCTATGGTACCTGGCACCACCGCTGTTGGCTGCTAAGCCGCCTGCCTGAGCCCAACTGGGCCCGGGAACTGGAGCTATGTGCTTGCTTCCTTGAGGTGGATGAGCGGAACTGTACGTGTCAAAGATCCTGTCCTCTTGCGTTGTATATCGTGAGACTAGGGCCTCAGAAAGCCTAGAGCTGGGAGGGAAATCCAGGATTGAGATGCTGGTGCTGAAAGGGATGACCAACAGGCTGGGGACAGAGCTCAAGTTGATAGAAGGCTCCTGCCTAGCAAGCTCAAGGTGCTGAGTTCAAACTATAATACTACAAAAATTAAGAGATGACCTCTGTCATGTATATTCTGGATGCTGATGTATTTCTAGGGGTCTCTGAGGGAACTTGAGGATACCATTGAAGATACATTTAGGATACCATGCTATCTCCTATGTCCCCCTCCCCCAGTTCACTGCTGGGACTATCGGCGGTTTGTGGCTGCACAGGCAGCTGTGGCCCCTGCAGAAGAGCTCGCCTTCACTGACAGTCTCATTACTCGAAACTTCTCCAACTATTCCTCCTGGCATTATCGCTCCTGCCTCTTGCCCCAGCTGCACCCCCAGCCAGACTCTGGCCCCCAAGGGCGCCTCCCTGAAGATGTGCTGCTCAAAGGTAAGCAGGGCCAAGGGACGAGGTGGAGATTCTTCAGCACCACCTTTACAATTCTAATGTCTACCTGACCCTGTTCCTGATCCAGTCATTTGGTTGGGGTTTTTTTGTTTTGTTTTGTTTTTTTCTTTTGCCAGTCCTGGGGCTTGAACTCAGGGCCTGGGCCCTGTCTCTGAGCTTCTTTTGCTCCAGGCTGACACTCTACCACTTGTGCCATAGCACTACTTCTGGCTTTTTCTGTTGTTGTTTTTTGGTTGGTCGTGGGGCTTGAACTCTGAGCCTGGGCGCTGTCCCTTATCTTCAGCTCAAGGCTAGTGTTCTACCACTTGAGCTACAGCACCACTTCTGGTTTTCTGGTGGTTTATTGGAGATAAGAGTTTCACGGACTTTCCTGCCTGGGCTGGCTTTGAATCGAGATCCTCAGATCTCAGCCTCCTGAGTAGCTAGGATCACAGGCATGAGTCACAGCGCCTGGCTTCTGTTTTTTTTTTGTTTTTTGTTTTTTTGAGGAATCAAACCCAGGGTTTCATGCATCCTAGGCAAGCACTCTACCACTAAGCCACATTCCCAACCCTCATTTTTTTTTTTTGAGCATCTACTTCCTGCCTGGCTTTGGGATACATAGACTCAGTCCCTTGGTGCAAGGAACTCAAGTGTAGGATAGGGTGGGGCTAAAATACATGCTTCCCCTATGTGAGGCCAGAACATAAGCTTGAGGTATTCCAAGCAGAAAGTGGTTTGTTGGAGTGGCCGAAAGCCCTCCAGCATGCCAACCAGTTCCTTGCCTTCCTGGTCCTCTACAGAGCTGGAGTTGGTGCAGAATGCCTTCTTCACTGACCCCAATGATCAGAGTGCGTGGTTCTATCACCGTTGGCTCCTGGGTCGAGGTGAGCAGGGAGGAAGAAGCTGTGTGTTTGGGTTTGGAAAAAATGGAAGATTGAAGGAGACCTGAGTCCATGTCTCTCCTCAGCTGACCCTCAGGATGCTCTGCGCTGCGTCCACGTGAGCCGGGATGAGGCCTGTCTGACTGTCTGCTTCTCTCGGCCTGTCCTAGTGAGTCTACTGGCTTTCACTAGAGAACAAGGTGGGATGGTGGGTCTGGTGCTGTTGGAGCTTATGGGTCTTTCATTGTTTCCTATGCTAGGTGGGCTCCAGAGCGGAGACCTTGCTACTTATGGTTGATAAGTCACCTCTTACTGTGGAGTGGAGGACACCAGATGGCAGGAATCGGCACAGCCCTGTCTGGGTATCCTAGAGTTGGTGGGACAGAACTGAGGGCTTGGGACAGAAAAGGGTGGGACATTCAGAAAAATGACGAAGCCAGAACATTTCCTTGACCCAGCGCTCCCAGCTCTGTGACCTGCCTACCACTTCCCTCAATGACCAGTTGCCGCAGCATACGTTTCATGTCATTTGGACAGCAGGCGATTCCCAGAAGGAGTGTGTACTTTTCAAAGGTAATATGCCCTGTGGCTCTACCCTTGCAGAATACCCTGACCCCTCTCCTCCCCTCATGGATATCCCTTGCCATTTCCTTCAGGCCGCCAGGAGTGCTGGTGCCGGGACTCAGCCACTGATGAGCAGCTGTTCAGGTGATGAAGGAAAGCATGCAGATGAGGAGGGGCGCTAGACTGAGCGTCAGATGGCAATGGCAAAAGGCTTGGGCCGGGGGAAGATGGCTTCACATTGAATGCTGAAGGCTGTCGGCATCATCTCTTCCCTACTCTGCCCTCTCTCAGATGTGAGCTGTCAGTGGAGAAGTCCACAGTGCTTCAGTCTGAGCTTGAATCTTGTAAGGAGCTACAGGAGCTGGAGCCTGAGAACAAATGTAAGGCCCATTTCCAAGGAATAGATCCTGTCTAAGGAGCCCCTTTCAGAGTCAACCTTTGGTAAGAGAAGGAAGGATCTGAGGATGGGAACAGAGGTAGGAGCCAGGCAAGTCCTTTGCTTCCTCCCTTCAGGGTGTCTGCTCACCATCATCTTGCTGATGCGGGCACTGGACCCCCTTGTTTATGAGAAGGAGACACTGCAGTACTTCCAGACCCTCAAGGCAAGCTGAGTCTGGGGGAACAGGCTGGGGGGATGCCCTGGATGTGGGCAGGAGGATGGCAGCTGACATACACACCTGTGTATCCCATCCCCAACAGGCTGTGGATCCAATGCGGGCAGCCTACCTAGATGACCTGCGCAGCAAATTCTTGCTGGAGAACAGTGTGCTCAAAATGGAGTATGCTGAGGTACGCGTGCTACACCTGGCTCACAAGGTATGGATTGCTGTGTGTGTGTGTGTACCTTCCCCAAGGCTGATCCTGATTAAGTCTATCATCCTTCCCTCCTATTCCTCTTCCAGGCCTGTTTTCTGTTACTGGTCCACTGTCCTTCCAAGTCCCCTAACTTCATGTCTTGAGTCAGCAGGGTTTGTGTAGTCCCTTCTACCAGGGTGGACTGATCACGTTTGTTCTGCCTTCTGTTTGTCCCTCACCACCCCTGCCATGTATGCCTCTCACTCTAGAGCAGACCCCAAAACATGAAGCCCAAGTGGTTCCTAGAGATTGCACTCTGTGTGTGTGTATGTGCACACACCAGTACTGGAGCTTGAACTCAGGGCCTGGCCACTGTCCCTGAGCTTTTTCACCCGAGGCTGGCAGCACTCTACCACTTGGCCCACAGCTTCACTTCTGGCTTTTGACTGGTTAATTGGAGATAAGAGTCCCATGAGCTTTCCTATCCAGGCTGACTCTTTAGTAGATAGGGTTACAGGTGTGAGCCACTGGAGATTTGTGATACACTTTCCAGGTTCTGCATTTTCTGTTTCTCATCCTCCAAAATGAGTATTCCTGACAACCACTTTACCATATCACTGTAACCCACCTCTGCTCCAAGCAGGATTCTTCCTGGCTTATCAAGCCCGCTCTTGCCAGTGACTTGGTTCACCCTAGTACCCAACATGGTCTCCCATCCTTTCCACATTCCAGGCTGCCTCTTCCCAACTACTTCCAGGAGCTATATTCGCCCCCTCCCCATTCCCCTTCTCCCCCTGTCTAAATGTAACATGTGCTGCTGTAGTCTGTAAGATAAACTTTTCACCTACTGCCAGCCTCTTCTCAGCTGGCATCTCCCCAGGGGATGTAGAACACAGAGGTCAAGTGGCTAAGGACCCTGTGTCAGATCTTGCTGGGTATTTCATCCCTGTTCTACCTGTAGGATCTGACAGTGCTCTGCCATCTGGAACAGCTTCTCTTAGTCACCCATCTTGACCTATCACACAATCGTCTCCGTACCCTGCCTCCTGCCCTGGCTGCTCTGCGATGCCTTGAGGTAAAAATATTCCTCCCTCATTGTCATGGGCAGTACATTTTCTTTCCTCCACCTCAGAAGTCTGCCGACCTTACAGAGATGGTCAAGACTTCTAGGGGCTGGGAAGGTGGCTCAGTGGTAGAGTGCTTGCTTTGCATACATGAGGCCCTGGGTTCAATTCCTCAGCACCCATACGCAGAAAAAGCTGGAAGTAGAGCTATGGCTCAAGTGGTAGAGTGCTAGCCTTGAGCTGAAGAGCTGAGAGACAGCACCCAGGCCCAGAGTTCAGACTCCACAGCAAAAAAAAAAAAAAAAAAAAGACTTCTAATTTCCAAAAGTAACCTCTTAGCTTTCCCCCCCATCACTCAGTCTGGACTCAGGAACCCTTTCATGCAGTGTAAGCTGACCACGCTGGGCTCCTCTGTTGCTGTGTCAACCCCAGGCTGACAGCTGCCTGTTTGGCCTTGGCTGCTTTGATCCCTAGGTGCTGCAGGCCAGTGATAATGCCATAGAATCTCTGGATGGCGTTGCTAACCTGCCCAGGCTACAGGAGCTGTTACTGTGCAACAACCGTATCCTTTCTTCTATCTGTCTTACAAACCATGTTGGGGTGAGGTACATGCCCAGAAGGACAGCCTGCAAACACAGACAGGGCGCCACCCAAGTCAGGGTTGGTTGGAGACAGGGGCTCTGGCAGAGAGAACTGAAGGGCGATGATAGCCTGTGACTCTCTAGCACTGTCATTAACTTGAACTGAGGAGTGTGCACAATGTGACTTCCTCAACCCAGAGGTCACCAAATGGACAACCCACTGATATTCCTGGGAACTATCCAGTATTATGAGAATCAGTAAGTTTCATATTTGAAGAAAAAAAATCTTGAACTCTGGTTCCTGAATTAGAAATTAGAGCAACATTTGTGTGTGTGTGTGTGTGTGTGCGTGTGTGCGTGTGTGTGTGTTTATGCCAGTACTGGGGCTTGAACTTAGAGCCTGAGTACTGTCCTTTAGCTTTTTCATTCAAAGCTGGTGTTCTTGAGACACACCTCCACATCCAGAATTTTGCCAGTTATTTGGAGATAAACATGAATGTCATGGACTCTTTCTGCCTGGGCTGCCTTCAAACCATGATCCACAGATCTCAGCCTCCTAAGTAGCTAGGATTACAGGTGTGAGCCACTGGTGCCCAACTTAGAACAACCTTGGACTTCTGTTTTCCCTCAGCAGCCCTCAACCTTTGCTACATAGTGAATGCCACTTTGCCACAGTCTTCACCACTCTTTCTGGTACCATACCAGTTTGCTTCATATGCTTCTGCCACTGTAGGCAGGTGTTACTTTCTTTAGGAAGCACAGGACGTGTCCATCAAGCAGGCTTCCAGGCAGTGGTTCCAGGCATTCAAGTTGCCTGGAGCAGATGGATCAAGAGAACCTACTAAACTTTCCTTGACTCTTCTTTCCCAAGGCCTCCAGCAGCCTGAAGCACTCCAGCCTCTTGCTTCTTGTCCCAAGCTGGGTCTCCTCAATCTACAGGGAAACCCACTGTGCCAAGAAGGTGACATCTTGGAGCATATGGCTGAACTGCTGCCTTCTGTTAGCAGCATCCTCACCTAAGAAGTCCTGACTCCACTCTTGCCCTTTAACTTATTGGGACTGAATAAAAAATGGAGACACTCCCTCAGGCTGCCAAGCTGTTGTCCTATATTCAACTATATTCCCCATTACTACTAGCAGATATTTTGGGAAAAAGAAAGGAAAGAGACTTGGGTGTTTCTGCTTCCATTTAATGCATTTCACCCCAATATTCCCTATGATGGAGAGCCAAAGCCTCAGTGTTAGGGATACAATTCAGTGCTCTGGCTCATTTTTGAGTGTGCCTTCTGATTTGGGGCTGGGTTCAGGTTCCAGATTGGGTTAAGGATTGAGATCAAGTCCTGGTTTAAGCTGAGCTAAAAAGGAGTTGTCTCTCCAGCTAGAAGAGAATATAAGTTTTTCCCCATCATTCCTTACCTTTAAAGATGCCTTCTCTGCCCTGGCTTTTATCACAAGTAAGAAAGAGTGGAGCCGGACACAGTGTCTCATGCTTGTAATCCTAACTACTCAGGAGGCTGAGATCTGAGGATCCAGGTTCAAAGCCAGCCTGGGCAGGAAAGTCCATAAGACTCTTATCTCCAATTAAACATCAGAAAACTGGAAGTGGTGCTGTGACTCAAGTGGTAGAGCAATAGCCATGAGCTGAAAAGCTCAAGGACATCAAGACCAGGCCCAGAGTTCAAGCCCCACAACTGACCAAAAAAAAAAAAAAAAGGATCAGGGCACCCTTGCCCCTCCCTTCTACAATAATGTTAGTCCTTGTGAACAGCATTCTATTTGTATTATTTATTGGTTTATTTTGTGTGCCAGTACTGAGACTTGACCCAAGGGCATGGGCTTTTTTACTAAAGGCTGGCATTCTACCACTTGAGCCACAGCTCCACCTCTGGTTTTTTGGTAATTGGAGATAAGTGTCCTGTGGACTTTCCTGAACAAGCTGGCTTGAAGCCTTGATTCTTACATCTCAGTCTCCTGAGTAGCTAGGATTACAGTTGTGAGCCACCAGCTCCCAGCTAACATTCTAAAGTTGAAAAACTCTTGGAACCCATTTGATCCTCATACAGTCTCAGGAATGAGCTGATTGGGCCTATTTCTACAGAAATCAGAGAACCCTGAGACTTAACTGCTCTTAGATGGCAAAGCCAAAGTCCTCTACAACTTGGTTCGATATTCTAGTCTCATTTTCTTGCTTCACAATAGTTGTACCTAGTATCGGAGGGATTGAGGGATTGAGCTACATGCCTGCTCCCATCATGCCCCCTGCCCCCATACCTTGTCTTTACTTTGAAAGCCCTGAGGCACCAGGCCTCCAGGAGGAAGAAATGGGGAACGGCTCAGGGCTCAGGGTGCTGAGTCAAACCTTGCTGGGTGGGTAAAAAAAAAAAAAAGATTGAAACAAGAGGGAGACTATAACAAAGACATTTTCCTGGTTCTCTGGGCTCTGCCTGGGCTCATGTGCTTACCCATCCACCACTTGAGGCCCTGCCCCTTCCCGTATCCCAAGTGATGCACAAACATGTAGGCCTACGATGAAGTCCTTTGGCTGACCTGAGTCATACCTGCCTAAGATTTCGTTTTCACTGGTGTGTGTACTGACCCTCTGCCAGTTTCTGGGACTAGCAGCTGGACAAGAAAAACTCAGCGTGGGTGTGGAGGACTCCCTGCCACTTCCTAAACCCTCCTTCTCCCCACTCCCTGAGGTACCTCCCTACCTGATACATCTCCAAACAACCTCTCAAGTCTGCTTCCCAAGTCTATTTGTGTGTGTGTGTGTGTGTGTGTGTGTGTGTGTGCGCACCAGTCCTGTTTTCGTTATCTTCTGTTTGGTGTCCCATAGGCAGAGCTGAGCCCCAGTGAGTTGGAGAGAGCCCCTGGCTGGGGCCCCAGAGCAGAGAGAGCCTGCCTGAAGATGCCTGGCTCCTCTCTGTCTTGAGAGTGTCTTGGGGACATCCAATGTTTCTCCCAAGGATGGAGTTAGAAAACACATTAAGTAGCTGCCTGAAGCTGGTTGGGCTGGATAGACTTTCAGGAAGAAGTCCAGGTTGGAAAAGAGGAGTTGAGCATTCTCAACTCTTAACTGGCCAACATTCCTCTTCGGTGACAGAAGGAGATTTGCTATAGCCTGGTATTCCACCCAAGACCTACGCCTCCCCTAAGTCCTCAGGCTGTGAGAAGACAAGATTGCTGCTACTCTTAATCCCAAGCTTGGAAGACACAGGGACCTGAGGGGCAGCCCACTCATACCGGGGGCTGTGGAACAGTTGGAGGAAACAGTCAGGTGTGTGTGTGTTGGGGGGGGGGGTTGTCAGAAGATCTGGTAGAGCCGGCAGGTCATGGGCTGGCTGGTAGAGCCTGTCTGAGAGCCTAGCTACTGATGTCATCACTCTGCAGCCCAGGATGCTGGGACCTCCCTGGGCAGGATGAATTCCAGGCTCAGACACATGGGCCAGTTTCTCAGAGTTGGGCCAGTTTCACAGAGCAAGCCTGGCCTGGGCAGCAGAGGCCTATTATAGCAAAAATGAGCTTACTCTGCTTAAAACAAAATGCCTGCCATGTAACTGCACGGGAGGAGCTCTCTGCCCCTTTTGCTCTTCACACACAGGAACAATCAGCCTGGTGTGTTGTCCATCACACTGGGGGTCCTCTAGAGTTTTCCAATTTTTTTCACCCCAGCTTCAACTATGACAGCTCTGGACCCCGCCCCCTTGTGAGCATCATTTCCTTTCCTAGAAAGGGAAAAGGGGGTGGGACCAGTCCATTTCTCACCCCTATCTCTGGAGACATCCCCCAGAGGCTGGCCTCTTCCTCCACAGGGGGAGGATGGAGCAACAGCTTCCCCTTCTTTCCAGTAGCTCGCCCCGCCCTCCCTCCCCTCATAAACCACTTACCAGGCCCGCCCCATACCTTCCAGTCGTGCGGTGGCGTCCAGCCTGTCTGTCCTGTCCCATCCGTCCTGACCTGTGCCTCCTGAGCCCCGGGACTCAGCGCTGCCATCACCACTGCTGCCAGGTGAGGGCTGACACAGTCAGTGTGGTGCTGAGCCTCATCTAGGCAGTTGGCAAAATCTTGAGGACCAGGCAGCCTGAGGTCAAGCCCAGAAAGGAAGAGTACTGGTCAGTGGGAACCTGTCTGCTGTGCCTAGATGTCTCTCCTGGCATTTGCTGAGTGACCCAGCCCTCCTGGCAGCCACACTCGGGATTTGCCTCAACATGATAAATTCCTCGGACCCCATCTCCAACACCTCCCTCTTGGTGGAGGAGCCTTGAATGGAAAGATCGCTGCTAAGAAACAGGTTCTAGAGGTGGCCAGTGTCCTGGACTGAGGCACTGGCAGGTGGAGGGTGTATGCCAAAGGGACAATACAGTTCATTTTCTCAGAAGGGACCTGCTTGCAGTGGATTTCTCCACTAGATCTGATTCTTGGATGTGATTTGGTGGGTGTCTCAGTAGTTGAGGGAAGGCTTTTCTCTGCACTGGGGGACACTTTCTTTGGGTAAATCTGAATGAAGCTTGTGGGGGGAGGGTCTCTGATGGGTCTAGGGGAATCTAGGTCATCTGCCTGGGATGATCTCTCTGGAAGGAAGGTTCTGGATGGATTGGCTGGGCGTCTTGGGTACAGGAGATCTGAGTGGGTCATTAGAGGTACCTCTGATTATTCCTCCTAGGTGCGATGGAGGGTCCTCGCTCAGATGTGGGCCGCTGGGGTGGGAACCCTTGGCAACCCTCTACCACACCAGAGCCACAGCCAGAGCCAGAGTCAGACAGACGCAATCGAAGAGGAAGAGGGAGAGAAAGGAGGTCCTTCTGGGCAAGGTGCTGTGGTTGCTGTTCATGCCGAAACAGAGATGATGATGATGACTGGGGCCCTGAACCCTCCAGAAATCGAGCCTCTGGCTCTAGAGACCGAAGACCTCCTTCCCGGGGCACAGGTGTAAATGCAGCTGGTGATGGCACCATTCGAGGTGAGGGCAACTGTCCATCTTCACTGAGAGCTGAGAGGCCTTAATGGGAACCTGAGGCTTGTCCAGGCATTTCTAAGGGACCAAGAAGCTAATGAGGGAGGGGACTCCTTGTGGGGACTTTACTGACACAGAGATGTAACCTTGCAGAGGGCATGCTAGTGGTGACTGGTGTGGACTTGCTGAGTTCTCGCTCAGACCAGAACCGACGAGAGCATCACACAGATGAGTTTGAGTATGATGAGCTGATAGTGCGCCGTGGGCAGCCCTTCCATGCGATCCTCTTCCTGAACCGGGAGTATGAGTCCTCTGATCGCATTGCCCTGGAGCTGCTCATCGGTGAGTGGGGCTGGAGATTGGCATTAGTGTCAGAGGGATCTTTAGGCTTCTCCCTGAAACTCTCTTCTGCCAGATGAATGTCCTCCACTGTGTGTGTGTGTGTGTGTGTGTGTGTGTGTGTGCATGTGTATGTGTGTATATGGGTAGTAGGGCTTGAACTCAGGACCTAGGCCCTGTCCCTTAGCTTTTTCACTGAAGGCTAGGCCTCTACCACTTGAGACATACCTCCACTTCCATCTTTTTGTTGGTTAATGGAAAATGAGTCTCATGGACTTTCCTGCCTGGGCTGGCTTCAAATTAAAATCCTTAGATCTCAGTCCTCTGAGTAGCTATGAGTACAAGTGTGAGATACCAGTGCCTGGCTACATTTTGTTGGTGGTGGTCATGGGGCTTGAACTCTGGGCCTGGGCGCTGTCCCTCAGCTCTTCAGCTCAAGGCTTGTGCTCTACCACTTTGAGCCACAGTGGCACTTCCAGTTTTCTGGTGGTTAATTCAAGATAAGAGTGTCACAGACTTTCTTGCCAGGGCTGGCTTTGAACCATGATCCTCAGATCTCAGCCTCCTGAGTAGCTAGGATTACAGGCATGAGGCACTGGCACCTGGCTTGGCTACATTTTTTTTTAAAGCTTTTGCAAGTGCTCTCCCTCAGAGTCACCCTCCCAGCCCAAGACAAATGTCCTACGAGTACATCTCTGGGAGACTCTCCCATGTTGAGTTTTCTTAAGCTTGCCACCTTCAAGCTTCCAGAGTAATCAGTCTCAGTACTTCCTCTTCAGGGCTGGCTTTGTCACCTTCAGTATCCCTATATTCTTCTTTCTGGAGCTGTACTTTCTCCAGAGTGTGGCTGATTCATTGATCCTCTCTGTGTGTCTCTCAATCTCTTGATCTCTAACTCTGACTTTTTCCCTCTGAATCTCTGTCCCATGGCCCAAGGCAGGTACCTCCTTCATTGCATTGCTTGATGACCGTTGACTGCCCAGGCTGGTGATTATATAGTGGCCCGGGGCAAGCGACTCCTTGTACCCTTTGATTAGAGCCCATCTTTGCCCACCCTAGCCTCTAATTTCCCAGGTACCCATCACTACCTCCAGCAGAGATGCCCTGGGCTCTGGAAGCTGTGGGCCCAACAGAGCAGAGCAGGCCTTTGGTATCTAGTTGGCCCTTTCTTAGCAGACAGAAAGGGTGGCTCTCTGGATGGTCAGGCAACACAAGATAGCAATGAACTGGGTCTCCCCTCCCTATCTGTGAGTTCATTGTCAGGGGAACAGGTTTGGGATGTTGGACTAGGGCTCTGCCCTGACATGCGGGCAAGCATGGGGCGGACACAGAGCTTCTCTAAGGGAGAATGTCACAGACTAAGGTGATGACCCAATGCGGGGACGGGTGGGGCTATAAGTCTAGGGCTCCATCCCTTCTCCCGTCTGAGGTTTTCACCATCTAATTGCTTGTTTCTCTACTCTAGGAAACAACCCTGAAGTGGGCAAGGGCACCCATGTGATCATCCCTGTGGGCAAGGGGGGCAGCGGTGGCTGGAAGGCCCAGGTGATCAAGGCCAGTGGGCACAGCCTGGAACTGAGGGTCCACACTTCCCCAAGTGCCATCATCGGCAAGTTTCAGTTCACTGTTCGCACACGTTCAGAGGCAGGGGAGTTCCAGTTACCCTTTGACCCCCAAAATGAGATCTACATCCTTTTCAACCCCTGGTGTCCAGGTAAGTCATCTGGGGTCAGGAGCAGAAAGAGGGCAAGAGGGCAAGGGCAAGTCAGGGCTTCTTTCCCTAGGATATGGTTAAGTGTGTGGTCAAAGGAGAAACTGCTCTCCCATTTTCCAGGGGAGGGACTTAGGCCTGGGGTTGGAAGGTAACCCAAGTCACCTCTCTTGACAAAGGGCCCTGGCTCTGGTCAACCATCTCCCACCACTACTGATGGGAATCTGCAATCCCCAAAATGTGAAAGTACACTCTCCCACCCCTTCTAGCCCCCCCCCCAGGTAACAGGCCTCTAAATTCCCCTAAAAAGGCCCTCCCTGGCTGAACTGGGACCTGCTCAGTGGGTTTGCACAACAGGCTCCAGAACCAGGCCTGCGTAAACTTGCAAAGCCTGTCCCGAAACTTTTTGTACCTTCTACCCTCTTCACCCAGGACCCTACTTAAGTCCCCCCACCTTTTCCCGCCCCCACCCTCCAGCATGCCATGCCACATATCTCCTGAGTCTCCTCAGGTCACCATGGCATCCCTCTTCAACTCTCCATTAAAGTTGATCTGGTCTTTTGAGTTCATTTTCTGCTCTTTCTTTATTCTAATACCCTCGTGACTCAGTTTCCCAAACAGATGATGCCGAGCATGACTGCGTTTTCTAATAACCTCTGTCGTGCTCCCCCCAGTCCTTGAGAGCAGTCCCCTCATTTTCTTCTGTGGACATACATTTTATATAAGCCTTAACTCAGGGAAGCAGTAATGTCTTTTTTGGGAACATAGATGATATTGTGTACGTGGACCATGAAGACTGGCGGCAGGAGTATGTGCTAAATGAATCTGGAAGAATTTACTATGGAACAGAAGCACAGATTGGTGAGCGCACCTGGAACTATGGTCAGGTAAGGCTAGATGGGGTCACTCAGGAGATAGCTCGGGGGGGATAGTAGGGGGTAATGATCAAGATGCTAGACAAGATCTGAGCTCTGCCGGAGTGGGCTGTGGTCACCTCTGCCCCCCTTTCTTCCAGTTTGACCATGGGGTACTAGATGCCTGCCTGTACATCCTGGACCGGCGGGGAATGCCATACGGAGGCCGTGGGGACCCCGTCAGTGTGTCCCGGGTCATCTCTGCCATGGTGAGTACTTCTGTGCCTTCCTCCTACCTCCCCTGTGCTCTGCCCCAAGTCCTGCCCTTTCAGATTCCTTCAATATCCCAGCTCTGTACCTGCAAAGGGTTATTGAGGTAAAGAGTCCCACTCCTCCTATTCTTTCCCCTGCTTACCTATACACCCGCCCTTCCTGGCTCCTGTCCAGTACCTGTGGAATGAGGACCAAGCCCCAAACTTGGCACACCCAGGATTCACATTCCAGTGTTAAACCCAGGGCGGGAGGGGAGGCAGGTGCTAGTGACTGGGGTAACAGTGGGTGTGGCTCCAGTCTGAGGTCTGGATCCTTAGGCATTGAAGATGAATGGTGTTAAAAGGTCGGGGGTTTTCCGCTTTCCCCTCAGCTCAGCCCCACCCCATCTTGTCTTGGGCAGGTGAACTCCCTGGACGACAATGGAGTCTTGATTGGGAATTGGTCTGGCGATTACTCTCAAGGCACCAACCCCTCAGCATGGGTGGGCAGCGTGGAGATTCTGCTTAGCTACCTACGCACCGGCTATTCCGTCCCCTATGGCCAGTGCTGGGTGTTTGCTGGTGTGACCACCACAGGTAGTGGAGGGACCTGGACAGGAATGGTGTGCATCTTACAGGGAGGAGGGAGGAAAGCCAGTCTCTGTCTTTACTCAGCCCAGCCCAGCTGTGGCTACAGTTTGGGGTGCCAACAAGGGTGGATGATAGACTGGCCTTAATTACCATTAATTCGTGTTAACAACAGAGGCCTAAGGGAGAGGAGGAAAAAGCACAGGCAGGACCTGAAGCAGGCAGGTGGCCTGGCTTTCCCTAACTCCAAGTGGTCTGTGGCTCAAAGATGTCCTAGGCCCTTTGGTGGTCCCTGCCCAGCTTGGCAACTTCAGTTGCTTTTTCCTACCTGCTGCCCCTCACCTGATACCTCATCTGCCTTCCACCTGTGTGTCCTGAACCTCAACTCTGGCTCCTCCACACACAGTGTTGCGATGCTTGGGTCTAGCCACCCGTACTGTCACCAACTTCAACTCCGCCCACGACACAGACACATCCCTCACGATGGACATCTACTTTGATGAGAACATGAAGCCACTTGAGCATCTGAACCATGATTCTGTTTGGTAAGGTTGGGGCTTGGGTTGGACTGCCCCTGCCTGATGCTTGGACACCAAAGGGAGGGCAGGGTTGGAGACAGGGGAGGCCCCACACAGGCGTCTCAGTCCCAGCCATCCCTCCATGCCCACCCAGGAACTTCCACGTGTGGAATGACTGTTGGATGAAGAGGCCAGATCTGCCCTCAGGCTTTGATGGGTGGCAGGTTGTGGATGCCACGCCTCAGGAGACTAGCAGTGGTAAGGCAGGCTTTACTCGGCTCATGGACCCTACCCAGGACCCCTTCCTAGTATGTCAGCCCCTGAGAGCCTGAGAGCTAACTCTTTGATGGGTTTATTAACTAAACCACTATGGGGCTCTTAGGTTAATTCACCTCTTTATATAACTATTTACCTTAATTTTATTTATAATGGTTACTATATATTCCAATGGTTCAAATGTCAGGATTCAAGAGTAGACAGTGAGGCTAGTGCTTATAGCTCACACTTGTAATCCTAGCTACTCAGGAGGCTGAGGTCTGGGATTGAGATTTAAAGCCAGCCTGGGCAGGAAAGTTCATGAAACTCTTATCTCCAATTAACTATGCAAAAGCCCAAAGTGTACCTGTGGCTCAAGTGGTAGAAAAAAAAACTCAGGGACAGAGCCCGGGCCCTGAGTTGAAGCCCCAGAGTTGGCACAAAAAAAGCTGGAAGTGGAGGTATGGCTCAAGTTGGAGAATACCAGTCTTGAATGGAAAAAGCAGTGCCTAAGTACTGGGTTCAAGCCATAGTACTGGTTGGGGAGAAAAAAGTAGTCAATCAATGAGAAGCTTCCCTTCCCTGAAAAATCCATTATTCCTACTTTTATATATATATATATATATATATATATATATATATATATATATCCTGTGCATACATGTGTGTGTACATACAAATACATATGTATAGATATATATTTTTTTTGTGCCAGTTCTGGGGCTTGAACTCTGGGCCTGGCTCTACCATTTGAGCCACAGAACCACTTCTTTTTCTGTGATTAATTGGAGATAAGCATCTCACAGACTTTCCTGCCCAGGCTAGCTTTGAATCTCGAGCCTCAGAGCTCTACTTTCTGAGTAGCTAGGATTACAGACAAGAGCCATTGGTGCCAGGACAAAAAAAAAAGAAAAAAATATATATATAAAGTCATAATTAGGATTAGGGATGTAACTCAACCAAAAAACCCTTGAGACAATGCGTTCAATCCCCAGCACTGCAAGAAAAAAATTCATAATTATAATACACTAATAGAATGAAAAAACAGTATAGAATTGAACGTAAAATGTATGAGTATGGGCTGGGAAGGTGGCTCAGTGGTAGAGCACTTGCTTTGCATACATGAGGTCCTGGGTTCATTCCTCAGCACATAAGCAAAAAGAAAAAAGCTGGAAGTGGCACTGTGGCTCAAGTGGTAGAGCACTAGCCTTGAGCTGAAGAGCTGAGGGACAGCGCCCAGGCCCAGAGTTCAGGCCCCACGACCGGACCCCAAGAAAAAAAATGTATGAGTTCCCTGTTTTCTCTTAGGAGATAGGTTTTTGTTTGTTTTGCTGGTACTAGGTTTGAAATCAGAGACTTTCACACAGGCCTCTACCGTTCAAGCCACTCCTTCAGCTTAACTTTTTTTTGCTGGTTAATTGCAAATGGAGTCTTGCAGTTTTTTGCCTGAAGTGAGATTCTCTAGATCTCAGCCTCCTGAGAGCTAGGATTATACGATTATAAACATAAAACAGGGAGACATGGATTGGAGAGAGGTTTCTGTTTTCTTTTTCATTTATTTATTTGTTTGTTTTTGGTGACAGTGCTGGGGGGCTTGAATTCAGGGCCTGGGCACTGTCCCTGAGCCTTTTTGCTCAAGGCTGGTACTCTACCACTTGAGCCATAGCTCCACTTCTGGCTTTTTTGGTGATTAATCGGAGATTGGACTTTCCTGCCTGGGCTACTGGCACCCAGCTTTGCAGATTTGTGATAAACACTAAAGGCTCCGCTTTTTCTATTTCTTATCCTCCAAAATGAGTATTCCTGGCAACTGCATTACCGCATCACTACAACCCACCTCTGCTCTGAGCAAGTAAGTCTCTTCCTGGCTCACCAAGCCCAAAAGGTTGTTCTTTTAACTGATTTTTTTTTTTTTTGTCAGTCATGGGGCCTGAATTCTGGGCCTGTGTGCTGTCCCTCAGCTCTTCAGCTCAAGGCTAGCACTCTACCACTTGAGCCACAGAACCCACTTCTGGCTTTTTCTGCTTATGTGGTGCTGAGGAATCGAACCCAGGGCCTCATGTATACCAGGCAAGCACTCTACCACTGAGCCACCCTCCCAGCCCCTGATTCTTCTTTTTTTATTAGCATATATTAATTGTAAAAATAAAAGGTTTCCCTTTGGTACAATTAAAACACACATGCATGCATACATACATACATATGAAGAATGACAGGAGAGTAAAAGGCTCTAGTCGGAAGATATGTATCAGAGGGAGGGGTAAAGGTGAATGGAGAGGATGAATGAGGTGAACATGATCAAAGCACTTTTATCCATATGTGAAATAGAATAATGACACCAGTTGCAATTATTTTAAGAATTGAGTAGGGAGAGATAAGAGAAAGTGAGGTTGCTGCAGCAATGGTAATGTCACAATGAAGCCCTCCTTGTATACAATTAATGTATGCTAGTAAAAACCTTACAATGGAAGTAAGGGGTTTCATTGTGCTATCTCATTCAGGCATATAATGTGCTTAGCTCACATGCAGCCCCTTAGTCACCTTTCTTCCACAACTCCCTGAAATCTGTATTTTTGAAGGTTCCCCTCATTTGGTGTCCACTACACACCCCGTGGGACACATTGGAGGAGGTAGACTGATGCTGTCTGGGGCTCAGAGCACTAAGTCAGCAGAAGAATCTAGTCCCTGGTTCTCTCCCCTGTTGACATACACTCTCACTTTCCCCAAGTTCCTCTCCTGTTAGTTCCATCATTTACTCTGAGTACATGTACTGGATAAAAGTCAGAGCCTAGGATGAAATCAACCTTAGAGAAGAAAGTAGCTCTTACAACTGAGTCCTACAATGTATGACAGAACCTGGCAGTCACTTATTTGTATACACACACACACACACACACACACCCAGCACACTGTGGTAGACCCTTCCCTGTCTATCACAAATAATGTCCCTGAGGGCTGGGAAAGTGGCTCAGTGGTAGAGCGTTTGCCTTGCATGCTTGAGGCCCTGGGTTCGATTCCCCAGCACCACATAAGCAAAAAGAAAAAAGCCGGAAGTGGCGCTGTGGCTCAGGTGGTGGAGCGCTAGCCTTGAGCTGAAGAGCTGAGGGACAGTGCCCAGGCCCAGAGTTCAGGCCCACTACCGGACCAAAAAAAAAACAAATAATGTCCCTGAGTTATGCAACCCAGTGATGCCCCTGATGCTAGACCTACCTGGCCCAGGCACTGACTGACCTGAGCTCTACCCCAGCACCGAGAAGTAGAGTAGGTTACAGGCAGCGGCTTTCAGTAGCCAGAACAGTGCTCAGATGAATAACCTTGGGCCAGTAAGTATCCTGTACCTTTGGGCTTTGGTGTTCTTACATGGGACATCATGCATCAGAGGGGCTAGTAACATGCCTGAAACATAGTACCACTCAGTAAGTCTGAGTTCCTTCCAGCTGTCTTCCTGATGTCTTCACTGGCGGAGCCTGTTTCCTCATTTGTAAAAGGAGGCCATGGTGTTAGGTGTTGTTAAAATACTTTTCTGTCCATGACACGTCACTTCCAGTTTGCCCTGTCCTTCAAACTCGGCCTCTTCCTGCTAGCCCACCTTCCCTAGGAAGCCCTCCTAAGTATAATTAGACAGTCTTTTCTGTCTCCCTAGTCCCCAACCCCAGTAAAGAGGACGGAATGACCAACATAGCTGAGGTGTAATTCTAGATCTTTCTGGAATTATGGTGGTGGTTGTCACTCTCTTAGGCAACGGGCAGAGCCACTGTAAGCTATAGAATGGTTTTTTATTTGTGTGTGTGATACCCCAGTACTGACGTTTGAACTCAGAATAGCCTCTCACTCTTGCTTAGCTTTTTCACTCAAAGCTGGCACTCTATTTCTGGCTTTTTTCTGGTTAATAAGAAATGAGTATCTCAGATTTGCCTGCCTGTGCTGGCTTTGAGCTTCAATTCTCAGATCTCAGCTTTCTGAGAAGTTAGGATTATAGGTGTGAATCACTGGCACCCAGCTTCTAGAATAATGAAGAAGAGGGGTGTGCCATATCCTAGGAGGGGGACATCCAGCTTCAGCCATCCCAGAGAATGTGCCAGGCTTGTCCTCCACCCCATCTTTGGGCAGGACAGTTTGGCCTGAGGAAAGCTGACTGGCTCTTTTTTGTTTGACTTCTCTTGATTGCAGTGGGTATCAGCTGGCCCTCAGTGTTTGGGTGAGGGCTGGTGGCCTTGTTCAGAAGCTGCCTGTAGCCAGTGGGTACCAGGCCTTGGTAGGTGGGGCTGGTACCCCAATGTGGCTTCTGCTGAAGATCTGAGGGTCCCTCTTTCAGCTTCGTTGGATCCCTCATCCCTATCCTGCTCCCTCCCTAGGCATCTTCTGCTGTGGGCCCTGCTCCGTGCAGTCTGTCAAGAATGGCTTGGTTTACATGAAGTATGACACGCCCTTCATTTTTGCCGAGGTGAGGGCTGAGCTCCCAGTGCTTTTGCTGCACTGTGTAGTAACCAGAACGCTGGGTACAGGGCTGGATCTACTGGTCTTCATTTCACCACTGACTAGCTGAGTGACCTTGGGAAAGTCACTCAATTTCGTCTCAGTTTCCTCAACTGTAAAAAGGGATAATGATGGCTGCCTTGCTTCCTGTACTTAGGATCAAAAGAGATAATGGGTATGAAACTGCTTCCTAAGTTGTAAAGCCAGCCATGAGCATGATGGATTACTGTTATTAGTGCGATGCACAGCCAGGGCCTCCCTGCTTCTTCCCTGCTTTCTGGCCTTGTATGGCTTGGCCTACAAAGTATTCCCGTTGTATCTTGCCTACTAGCTCTCAACCTCTGGTCCTAGCTCTCCTCAGGCTTACCTCACACAATTTTTTCCCCTGTGCTGGTACTGGGTATTGAACTCAGGGTCCAAGCACTGTCCCTTAGCTTTTTTTTTTTTACTCAAGGCTAGTGCTCTACCACTTGAGCCACAGCTCTACGTCTGGCTTTTTTTGTTTTCTGGTTAATTTGAAATAAGGATCTCACAGACTTTCCTGCTGCAGCTGGCTTTGGACCATGATCCTCAGATCTCAGCCTCCTGAGTAGCTAGGACTACAGGTGTGAACCCCTGGAGCCTGAATCCTCACATCATCTGATGGCACTCATCCTGCTTATTCCAACAGGTGAATAGTGACAAGGTATATTGGCAGCGACAGGATGATGGCAGCTTCAAGATTGTGTATGTGGAAGAAAAAGCAATTGGCACACTCATTGTTACAAAGGCCATCAGCTCCAACATGAGGGAGGACATCACGCACATCTATAAACATCCAGAAGGTACCGACCCCACCACTCCACGCAGCTCCAGGCCACTGGTGCCTGCTGAGCACTTGTTCACCCACCCCAGCTGTGGCTGGAAGCTCACCTTTGACCCTCAACCCCTAGGCTCAGCAGCAGAGCGGAAGGCAGTGGAGACAGCTGCTGCCCATGGCAGCAAACCCAATGTATATGAAACCCGGGACACTGCTGAAGATGTGTCAATGCAGGTGGAGGCACAGGACGCCGTGATGGGGCAGGACCTGACCGTCTCCATTGTGCTCACCAATCGTGGCAGCAGTCGCCGCACTGTGAAGCTGCACCTCTACCTCTCTGTCACCTTTTACACTGGTGTCACTGGCTCCATCTTCAAGGAGACCAAGAAGGAAGTGACACTGGCTCCAGGATCTTGTAAGTGTCCCTCCCCCAACCCTGCCCAAAGCTGGCTTAGTACTATGGGGCTGCAGAAATGAGGCCCTAGACCTCCTAGGTCTGTGGAGCTGAGGGGATCCACATCTGGGAAATCAGGCCTCTGTGACACCAGGACTCTTCTCCCCAGCGGACAGTGTGACCATGCCCGTGGCCTACAAGGAATACCGGCCCCATCTTGTGGATCAGGGGGCCATGCTGCTCAATGTCTCAGGCCACGTTAAGGAGAGTGGGCAAGTACTGGCCAAGCAGCACACCTTCCGTGTGCGTACCCCAGATCTTTCCCTCACGGTGAGTACTACATTCTGGGGCATAAGTGCTTGTCAGGGAGCCATGGCAAGGGGCTGAGGAAAGCCAGGAAAGGGCGGGGGGGGGGGGG